>NW_007247447.1:130928-132003 GCF_000164805.1 Carlito syrichta
TGTATGGAAACAAACTTGAAAACCTCAAGGAAATGGAGGACTTTCTGACATCACACAACCTGCCTAGGTTGGAACAAGAAGAAATCGAGACCATAAATAGACCAATAGCAATCAAGGAAATTGACTATGTAATAAGAAAACTACCCACAAAAAAAAGCCCTGGTCCAGATGGCTTTCCAGCAGAATTCTACAAGACATTTGAGGAGCTGATGCCAATCCTACTGAAGGTATTCCAGGCGATTGAGAAATATGGAACTCTCCCCAAATCATTTTATGAAGCTGACATCACATTGATACCCAAGCCAGGTAAAGACCCAACAAAGAAAGAGAACTACAGGCCAATATCTTTGATGAACACAGATGCTAAAATTCTCAACAAGATCCTAGGAAACTGGATTCAACAACACATCTCAAAAATCATCCGTCATGACCAAGTAGGCTTCATCCCTGGAATGCAAGACTGGTTCAACATTCGTAAAACCATAAATGTAATTAAATACATCAACAGATGTCAAAACAAAAACCACATGATTATATTATTAGATGCAGAAAAAGCTTTTGATAAAATCCAGCACCCCTTCTTGATTAAAACCCTTGAACATCTAGGCATACAGGGAACATACCTCAAAATAGTAAAAGCCATCTACGAGAAACCCACAGCCAGCATACTCCTAAATGGACAAAAATTAGAACCATTTCCCCTGAAAACTGGAACAAGACAAGGATGCCCACTCTCACCCCTCCTGTTCAATATAGTATTGGAAGTCCTGGATAAAGCAATCAGAGAAGGCCATCAGGGGTATCCTAATAGGAAAAGAGGAAATCAAGTTATTTCTCTTTGCAGATGATATGGTTGTGTACCTTGAAAACCCAAGAGAATCTGTCAAAAACTTCCTTACACTAATAAAGGCCTTTGGCAATGTCTCAGGATGTAAAATAAATGTGCAAAAGACAATCGCAATTCTTTATACCAATAATAAACAAACAGAAACCCAAGTAAAAACCACAATTCCATTCACAGTAGCCACACAAAAAATAAATACCTTGTCATCTTCCTAACCAGAGATGTGAAAGA
>NW_007247447.1:132023-192955 GCF_000164805.1 Carlito syrichta
CAATGGAATAGAATTGAAATTCCAGAAGCAAAACCTCAATTTCTCAACCAACTCATCTTCAACAAAGCCTCCACCACCTACCACTGGGGATGGGAGAACCTATTCAGTAAATGTTGTTGGGAAAACTGGCTGAGGCATGCAGAAGATTGAAACAGCACCCCTATCTATCCCCATACACAAAAATTAACTCCAAATGGATCAGAGACCTAAAGGTACAACCTCAAACCATAAAAACCTTAGAAAATGGACAACATACCCTCATGGAAATTGGAACTGGCATCCAAGTCCTGAACAAAACCCGAAACCCACTGGCCAGAAGAGAGAAGATAGACAAGTGGGACCTCATTAAACTGACAAGCTTCTGCATGACCAAAGAAACCATCAAGAGAGCAGGGAGACAGCCTACAGACTGGGAAAAAGTATTTGACAACTCCAGGTCTGACAAAAGTTTAACATCTTGGATCTACAAGGAACTCGAATGTGCGGAAAAGAAAAAAACAAACAACCCCATTATAAAATGGGGAAAAGATATGAACAGACACTTCTCAAAGGAAGACATCCGAGCTGCCAACAGACACATGAAGAAATGTTCAACCTCACTAATCATCAGGGAGATGCAAATCAAAAGCACACTGAGATACCACCTAACTCCAGTCAGAATGGCAATTATCAATAACTCAAAAAATAACAGTTGCTTGAGAGGGTGTGGTGAAAAGGGATCACTTCTACACTGTTGGGGGGAGTGTAAACTAGTGCAACCTCTGTGGAAAGCAGTGTGGCGATTCCTAAAAGCTCTCAATATCAACCTCCCATATGACCCTGCAATCCCCCTACTGGGAATATACCCTGAAGAACTCAAATCACTTCATAAAAAAGATACCTGCACACGTATGTTTATCGCAGCATTGTTCACAATAGGAAGAACCTGGAACCAACCATGCTGTCCATCAAAAGAGGAATGGATTAAAAAATGTGGTACATATACATGATGGAACACTATGCAACCATAAAAAGAACAAAATCATGAATTTCGCTGCAACCTGGATGGAACTAGAGTCTATAATACTGAATTGACCTCTCACAGAAACAAAGATCTGAGTATCACATGTTCTCACTCATATAGTGGACCTTGAACATCCAATGTATTCCTATAAGAAAATGACTGATAGTAGTGGGAAACTATGGGGGGGGAGGGAGATGGGATTAACGGTAGTAAATATCTGTCTGGTGACGGGGAGACACCTCTTATCAACAAAGATGCCTGAACGAAGCATATTTGTATACCTAACCCTTAACTGTACCCCACAATATCATAATAAAAAATATTGACTATAAAAAAAAGAGATTGTAACATCGATGAAGTATATCAGGGGGGGTCCCGCAAAAAAATGGAGTTATCTTTTGGAGGCTGGACCCCTTATTGTACATTTGGAATTTTTTACTCCAGATCAAACAATCAACAAAAGTTTTTATCTGGAAGTTTTAAGAAGGTTGTGTCATGATTTGCAGAAGATACATACCGAGCTGTGGCAAACAGGTGACTAGTTCTTCCACCATGTCAATGCACCTGCCCACACTGTGCTAGTTGCACCTGCCCACACTGTGCTAGTTTAGTAGTTTTTGAGAAAAACAGCATTATCCCTGTACCCCTCCCTTCCTATTCACCTGATTCTGCCTAGAGCAACTTTTTTTTTGTCTGTCTGTTTCCTGGGATGATAAAAGTCATTTTTTAAAAAATAAAAGTTCTTAAAGGGAAACGTTTTGCTGATGTGGAAGAGGTGAAACAAAAAATGGCAGAAGCACTAAAAGCCATCAAAATTGATGAGTTCAAAAACTGTTTTGAGCTGTGGAAAAAGCATCTCGATAGGTGTATTGCATCAAACATAGAGTACTTTGAAGGTGACTGAAGTTTAAACATGTAAGAATAAGTACACAATTTTTTATAAATCAATTTCTGGGTTTGTTTGAGTCCTCCCCCTTGTGTCATTCATGCTGGGGCAGTGGACCTCTGGAAGTCGACTCTACTTTGCTGATGAAAGCTGAAATTTCTTCTTAATAGACCCATTTCTGTCTTCAATGGGAGTTGCAACCTCCCCAGGGAACACGGGCTTTTAGCTGAGGGAAAGACTGAGTTTTCAGGAAGCTGCTTGTATCAGGTCAGAGATAGTCCCCCAGCCTCCCCTTCTTGTTTCTCATTCCTGCCTAAACTAGGACTTTGTTTGGCTTGTCCCCACCTGTTATTCACAGTAGGATCCCCAGGATACTCACTGAATGCCAAGCAATGCCACTCTATGGAGAAGGCTTGTGCTTTAGACTGAATAACAACCCCATTGGTGTGTCGCAGTAGTGCTTTACATTTTGCCTGTTAGAGACTTTCTGTTACCAGGGTGATGGTGTGCTCACCAGTGTATACCTCTCTTTTCATGTTCTGAATTGTGCCGGGCAAACTCCCTGGAATGGAATAGCTGAATCCTTGCAGGATGCTGAGTATCTCTTGAGGGTTACAGTGGAGATTCCTGGATTACTGCTAGTTCTTTGCAAATAGATTTGTAGGTGAGAGGGACTGTGTCCATCAAGTCCAGTTATGTGCAACTATGGTGATTTTGCCTTTAGTTGGTGGGACCAGAGGACATTTAACAATGACTGGAGATATTGTTGGCTGTCACAACTCATGAGGGGAGTGCTACTGGCATCTAGTGGGTAGTGGCTAGGGATACAGCTCAATATTAAAATGCCCAGAACAGCCCCCTCACAACAAATTATTAGGCTCCAAATGTCAAAAGTGCCAGTATTGAGAAAACCTTGCCTTCGCTTGAAATGAGGAAACTGAGGCTCAGAGAGGTGAAGTGGAATTCCAAAGGTCATACAGAAAGCAAGTTAGGGTGAGGGTTATGGTTTCCCAAGCACCAGAGTGCTCAACAGTTCCACATCTGGCATGGACAGCATTTCCTCCATTGCAGCTACCACTTATTTTGTGCCTGCTAGGTGCCAGGCAACGGGCTAGAGTCTTTCCGTTTATTCCCCCCACCTTTTTTTAACACACACCTTCAAGATAGGCATGACTGTCCGTAGAAGGGACTCATTTTGCGCATGCAAAACTACCACGTATAAAGTGTTGCAGGTCATTAGGAAAGCAAAGATGGTCCCAAAAGAGATGGAGACTTAGTTCTTGCCCTCTGGAAGCTAACATGGAGAAAAGTCTTGGAGAAAAGCCATGTATATGAAAATAATTATCAATCTAACCTTTTACTAAAATCCCATGGTAGCCAAAAAGTGATCCCAATGTACTGCAAGATGAATTTCCTAAAAAGTATATGTAAATTAGTAGTGAAATGAGGGAGTTGTCCCATTTGCCTTAGCATTGTTGGAAGGCTGCATGAAGAAGGACGGGATCCTTCATTTGGTTAGTGAGTATTCTTTGACTGTGTCTTATGAGTGAAGCACTGTCTTGGACCCCACATGTAGCATGGGAAATGAGACATATAAATGTCCCTACCTCAGGAGACTTGTATTCTTGTGGGGAGAGCCAGATAAGATAAAAATAGATACACATATACCTGTAAATTGTGACAAGTAAAAATTTACCTAAGGTGGCTGAAAGGGTATCTCTGAGGAAGTGGTATTTTAATGAAATCCTGAAAAACGTAAAGAGGTGGTTAGAGGGAACAACGAGTACAAGGCTTTGAGACAGGAAAAAGCCTGGAATATTTCAGGGACTAATGGAAAGCCAGTATGAGAAAAAAGAAAAGAGGCATGTGATGGAATTGAAGAGGTGGGGTCAACTTACATTTCATTTTTATCATGAAATAAGCAAAACGGTCTGAAGAAACATAGGGTGGAGGAAGACTTGGTAGTGTTTGGGGGAATTAATGAAAAATGGGGAAATTTGCGAAGGAGAAGATAGCTAAAATTTCTATAAATATTTAAAACTTGTTTCTTCCTTGTCAAAATTGAATGATCGTTAGCATTGATTTATTCCATTCGGTGAATTATTTACTTCACTTACTCATGCACAGTTAAACCTGCCATCTTGATAGTGTCCACGGTGGCAATAAAGCTGAATTCTTGCATAAAGATAAGTAGATGGTTAGCTGGGAGGCAAAATGGAGGTCTTGAGCTAACATATCCTGTGGTTGAATGCACTTTTCAGCATGACAGGTGCTCAGTGACATGGAAGAATAATCACTCTAATTACTCCATTTTCTTCTCACTTTATTTCTGATTAGGTAAGGACATTTGATAATCTGTATAGTTTGCTATATTTTCTGTTTCATAGGTGCTTTCAAGTATTTTCTTGTTGGAGTCACTAATATATGTCTAATAATTTTGATTGGTAGTCCCATCGTTGTATACACTACCATTGCCCTGGTGATCTCAGACTTGCTTTGATTTAAAAATATGTATCATTAATTATGTTGAGTCATAAATTATGTTTAGTTAATTTAAAAGCAAAAAAAAATCATCAAATAATTGAGGGCTTGTTAACTGCTTCCAGCTTGAAGCTAGCAAACCTTGCAAAGTACAGTGGCCTGATAAGGGAGTAGGTGTCTTTTGTGGAATTGTCCAAATAGTTTCCTAGGCTGTCTCTGAATGCATGGATATCTTTGAATAAAAACAAAATGTTGGAGACAGGGATGATCTTGGAAACTAGGAAATACTGAATAACCCAATTGCTGTCTAATGCATTGATACTTTTGCAAAGTAGTGTTACTTTAGACTTGCTGACAAGCACACTGGAATCCTGGCTTCTAGGATGAACTTTCCCAGTAACTTACTGCGTGGCTTTTACTAAGTCACTTCCCCTTCTTGAGGTTTATTTTCCTTATATTTTAAGACAAATGTGTTGCATTAAATTGCCTCTAAAGAAATCTTGTTTGAAGTGACATAGAGGATTGCATAGTAGTGTTTGTCATGCTACTCAATATTTGGGTAGTTGTTTTATGAGGCCAATGTCATAGCTGTTGATACAACTTTTGTAGAGTAAACCAAGAAGCGGACCTTTTTAAATATAAAAAAGATAAATGATTAACTTCTTTAATCCAAAATACATATTTAAAATACATTATATTGAAATTTTTAAATCAAAGATTAAGGCTTGCCTTAGATTGATGTTTTTCTCTACCTCTAGTTTGAAATGGAATTACTTTATTTCTGTGAACATGAGTACCTGAGACCAGGTCAACAGGTTTAGACTCTATTAAATTATCTTCTCTTACCATGACTTTTTCCTGACCCTGTCTAAGACCTTGGTGATTACTGAGAAGCTTAGAAAAAGCAGGGATGATTCAGTGGGAGTCCCAACATTACTGCTGAGAAACCAAACCTAGATGCAGGCTTGCCTGCCTCATAGTCAATAGAAAACCTTTTGTAATGGAGACTAGCACTATCATAAATTGTGCTCGTAACTATCATTCCACCACTAAAGTCACTTAATCTTATTACCTCTGTGTCTGAGTATGCCACCCTCAGTGTCTGTGTGTCTGTGGATGTGTGGATTTGCACGTGTGTTCGTCTCCTACTCTGCACTACTCCTGTGGGACTTTGGAGTCCTGAATGGGTGAGCTACATGATGAAGAGTGGGGGTACGGGATATATGAGAAAAAATTTATCTCAAAGGACTACTCTTTGACATTTATTTTCATGGGGGCTATCAGTCTCTTTCAAAACGCGTGGGGCTCCCAGATCCAGAAATCAGCCATGAGCTAATTTTACCACCTTATCTGTATACATGGAGAGTCAAGTTGAACCTCTGAAACAGGAGAAAGCTTGTAAAAATCTAATGCCTACCTAACCATATTTGTCCGTCTCTAAGATTGGATGAATCTATTGTTGGGAAGGGCAGCAGGAGTCACTGAATGAAATGTAGACAATTGGTTTACATGAACATAGGAGAGAGTGGTTATCAGAGATTGGAGGTCACGTGCAAGAAAAGAATGCACTAGAAGGGAGGAATGGCAGAAGATATTGAACTAAACCAGGAAAAGAAGCATCCTTATCATTTCCTCAGGGAAGTAGAACAAAGCTACCCACCTGCATTAGTGCTGGAGTCCTATTAAAAGTTAATGCTGCTGTCAACTGCGTGTACAACCACTCTCCTATTTGAGGGACCCCTGAGAATAAGTAGATTTGCTGTAATGGTTTTAAAATTTCATCTAAAAAAACCTTAAGTTCAGAGATTTTACAGACCAGAGTGAGGTATTGCCTATACAATGCCACTTCTGGTTAAAACATTCAAAGTGCTTCCAACTCTTTTGTTAACAAAATGCCAAGCTGCTATTACATTGACTATTCTTTTTTCTGTTTTGTTTGAATTGACTGATGTTTGAGGCATTGAGTAGAGACAGCTGAGACCCAAAGCGGACCCATTAACTCCCAGATGTTCATGATTTCCAAGGAAATGCTTTGTGCCTGTGGTTATTACTCAGATGGCTCCTTAAACGCTGTCATCGTGACACCTTTTGCACTTGCTAAATTCAGTTGAAGAAAGAACGAGAGAGAGAGAGAGAGAGAGAAGGGAGAGAGAGAGAGAGGCAGAATTTTGTGGAAAGCAATTATCCTACACTTTTGTGACCTTCGTGCTTTTTCCATCATGCTGAATTTTAGGGTTAGCTCTTCTATCAGTCAGCATGCTGCTTTCACTAGAATTTTATGGTATGTTACAGATAGCCAGTTGTATCTAATTAAACAATAACGATGGCAGTGCAAGGCATTTTCTGGGAATTAATGACCAGCTGGGAAAAGCTGATGGCTGGAGAGTCAGCCAAAGGCTATTAGCTTCAGTCCACCATTAATCTCCAGAAATGACCATTTGTGACATCATTGTTGATACTGAACAATGAAGATGGAAGACAGTTTACCAACATTTGTCAAGTACTTCTGAAAAAGAAATTCCCGATATGTCGTCCAAAAGTCATTTTTCCTCTTTTATTCTCCAATTGCCCTTTAATCTTAAAATATGTTTCCTATAGAGCAGCACATGAAAATTGAATTTCTCAGTTTCCATAAAATCGTGGGTGCTTCTTTTTTTTAGAGTTCCAATTTTGAGAGTTTTCTTTAAATATTTTGGATGGTAAAACCAGAATTTGTCTTCAGCTGTGATGCTGGAATTTGATAAGTGTCTATATTATCATAACTATCTGCTCATGGCAGGAAATGGTTGCAAATGTTTTGAATAGCAGCTGTTGCTAGCAAAGATGTGCATTCAACAACAATATTCAAAGAAGTTATAGTCACATTTCTAGTAGATGAAGGGAACTCTCTGCCAGGAAACACTGTGGTAGTGTGTCTACATAATATTTTTGCTTTCTGCTGCAGAAGGCTAGAGGAAAATAGAAAGAGAACTGGCTAAAATATTCATCAATTTCTTGTATAATTTAATGGCATAAAAGAAGACAACAATTCTTCATACAGGCAATCTATTAAGAACAAGTTCTAAAGTCATAATACCAACTTAAAACGTATGCTGTTTTTTTTTTTTTTACTGTATTTCCCACAACATGAAAGAAAGTTCTAAAAGTTCATTAAGATCCCAGCCATGAACTAGGAATGTTTTGCCTAACACAGAAGTTTCAGTTCTCATCTAAATTCAGTCATAATCTGTTTATTTTTTACAAACACATGACATTATTGACCCCATAAGAAGTTTGCTCGTGTTATCAGTTCTCCTAAACGCATGTTAAGTGTATGCATTTGGGGGAGTAGATTGAGTCAGCACCTCATTAATCACAGCTTGGGAGGCACTGACTCACTCCTGGTGAAATGGAATGACCTCATTGGGAAGGGTGTGAAAGAGAAAAAAAATCCATTCTGGGGTCATTTCCCTGTTTCTGCAAATATAGATCAAATTTATATCTACTTTAGTGGGAAGTTTTCAGGTGAAAGAATGGAGCAGTGGACCCTGTAAAGGCAGATACCTTGGTTTTGTAGGGAAAATAACACTAATGATACACAGTTCTACTTAGAAAACACACAAAAGGCCAAGAAAGAAAATGTGGACTGGTGTATATGTAAGACCAAAATTAGTAAGCCAGGCCCAGCTTTTCCACAATACAACAAGGTAGGTCTTTGATCCATTGTGGGTTCTTGGGCTCTCAACTGGAGTCTCTTTTCTTCATTAAGGGGTTTTAAAAATCTGAAGAGTGTTTGCAACAACCCCATTTCGATTTGGAATTCAAAGAGTAAAGAGCAGCACCCTTGACTCTTTTGACTCGATATAAACTGTTTGGAAGTCAAGCCTTTATCAGGAGCAGAGCATGAAAAGAAACATAGCTAATTCACTGATAATTTATGGACTTTTGCCAGTTCCACCTGTATATATTTATATTATGTCTCAAATGGAAACTTATGAGCTCTACATGGTGTTTATTTAGATACAACATGGGTATCAATATTGAAGCATTTTATTGCACTTTGGTTATGATTTAACACTATTAAATTTTCATTGTATAGCAATAGAGTTTATATATAGTTAAGTAGATATTCCCAGGGCTTTGGTATGTTAAACTAAACCCATTAAAATAAAATCACCAAGCTCTTCAATGTTTTTCTTTGAAACTTTTCTTAGGGATGTTGTTTCTTTAGTCTTCCCTGGGAATAGATTTGATTTGAGACGTTCGCTACTTATCTGAAACTCTAACTTGAGTTCATTTTGTTATGTGGTGACCACAGTTCTGGATGACGCCCCCCCTGGCACACAGGAATACATTATGTTACGTCAAGATTCCATCCAATCTGCGGAATTAAAGAAAAAAGAGTCCCCATTTCGTGCTAAGTGTCACGAAATCTTCTGCTGCCCGCTGAAGCAAGTACACCACAAAGAGAACACAGAGCCCGAAGGTTTGTGCACGACAGACGTGTGTTTTGCTTGTTTTCTCTCATTCTTCTTTCTTTCTCTTTCTTTTTGGATTGTGCATTGCCCTCTGGTGTGCTGTGTGTTGTCCGGCCCCTGCCATAGCTAGGAGGCCCGGCTCCCCGGCTGGTTGGTGAATGTGTTATGCAGTCTCAGATGGAACACTGTATAATATGGTCATCTCTGGCACAGTGCGCAGCGTCCTCCTGCTTTTCGCAGCTGAAACATTTTCAGTTGCTGTCATTACACTGCCCCGTTTGGGCTGCCAAAGTTGCTTGCTTCAGGAGCCAACATCCAGCCACGCCCGTTTCCATCACCTTGCATTCCTGAAGCAGCAGTTGGCTGAGGAATGACACCTCTAAAATGAAATAATGAGAAGATTGTTTCAATTTTTTAAAAACTCTCCTCCACTCCATAAAGCTTCTGCCTTGCGCTCGAAGAATGCTTATGATCTACTAGTTTGCTGAAGCAGGCCCAGACTTCCCATGTAATGCACGCCCAGTTGCACTCTGCCATAGTGAAATGCATGCCTCAAGGAAACAATGAGTAGTTTGTTTTTTTCTTTTCAGCTCAAGTACAGGTTTGGACAACTCTACTTGCTGTTATTTAAACTGAGGTTAATAAGGTACTCATTGCAATCCATATTGCAAATCTATCTTCAGAATAATTCCTCTGACCAGAAAGAGTAGTTCTTAATGTTTTTGCATATATCAAGCAGGAATATTTTTCTCATTAAAATAAAATGTGATAAATTTATTTGCCATCTGTGTGCATTTCGACTTTCAAAATAACATTTGAGAATTACAATGTAAATAATAAACACTTATTGTAAAACAGCCTATTTCCCCCTCATATCAAATGCTATTGATGAAGTTTGCCAATGAATAACATGTGGAAGTAATAAAATTCACCTGTCCTTTGATGGTTGGTATAAACTTTTGCATGAATGGTTCTTGTATGATTTCTAAAGGTGACCTTGTTCCTATTCCAAGTTGCCATTTTGCAACTTTATGATAATCCTTATTATAACTATCTTTCTGATCTGGCAAAGATGGCTATGTGGTTTAAAGTTTGGTATGTAAAGAAATTGCTCCAGACAGACTCTAGTTCATGGTTTTGAAAGCAAAATTTTACAACTCAGTTTCCCCTTTTCCTCTTTCCAAATAGAGTTTTACATGTTCATTGGCAGAAAATGAGAAGTCTACATGTGTCTATATTTAATTTGATTCCATCAATAGAATAGAACATTTGCATTTATTTTCTACCCATACTTTTGTTATCTAAATATTTACCTTAGGTGTCCACACTTATTCATTTGGAGGTGTAAATAGTGATTTTTTTACTAGTAAAATCAATTTTTTTGGTTGTTGTGTATAGAAGATACTAACTTGATTTTGTACTTTAATGAAACACAATTAACCAGTGACAGTTACTGATTAATGCAATATATATTATATATATACTGCATTACAATAGTTTGATCTCCTTTCTTTTCTCTAAAAATCACACACACACACACACACACACACACACACACACACACTATTTTTGTACTTGCAAATCAGCCTGAAAAACAAAATTTAGTTTGGTTAAGAAAAATAAGTCATTTAAGAAGCAACTGGTTATTCTCAGTGAAGTAATTGGTTAAATAAAATTATTTTAATAATACTTCAGATAAAAACACTTGAGTAAATAAAGGCCCAATTCCTTTTATTATTACACATAATTTTGACAGGATCTGTTAATTTTCAAGTACCATCTGGAGTATATTCTGAATTTTGTTATGAATATTTTCAGATATAAAGAATTATCTACAGAATGGGTAGTAGCTAAACTCTTCAAGGTTTAGATAATTTTTAATCTGTCATTTCATCCACATATTGAATTATTTCCATTGTGTTTAATGTGGTTGTCATACTTTCATTTGTATACTTTGACGATGGGCATTGTCTTCTTTCAGCTTGGAGGTTTTCCTTAATCTTGCCCTCCTGCAAGGATAGCGAAGCCTATATTTCCTTCTTTATTCCTATGAATTATGAGTAAGTAGTATTAGACTAAGGGGCTCTCTGGGATGATATTTTAATATGATTTGCAGTCTTACTGCAAGGACCCAGAAACTTCAAACAAGGACCCGGAAGCTAATGGTGAACCCAGGCTTTAAACAAGGACCCAGAAGGACCCAGAAGCTAATGGTGAACCCAGGCTTTAAAATGAAAACACTTGATCTCTGCACAAATTAACAGAATCTAGAAGATTTTTAGATGGGGGCGAAAGAAAACATTCCGTGGAACTGACCTTGGATAAACAAGGAAACAATGCCAAGAAATTAATATGCTTTACTTCATGTAAGATATCAAAGCTAATCATTTCAAGGAGATGCAGTAAATGTGGGTTTGGAAGGGTTCAATGGCCATTTTGGCAACCTGGAAGACTTTCACAAGATTGGTTTTTAAATGCAGTAAGGTATAGTTTTAAGTTCTCTCTTAAAGTTGCTGTAACATTTTATTATAATTAGTAGAAATAAAAGATCTATTTGTTACAAACAGTTAATACCTTAGGTCTAAACTATTTGCACGTGGAAACATTTTACTGTCATGTGAAACATTTTGAAGAGATACTCCCCTGTCATGGTCTCTGTGCCAATGCATGAGACCTTAATTGGCCTTGGCTGAGGATGTCTACCAATTCCACAGCAGGTAAAGGCTATGGACAGGATGGTTAAGCTGTCCATTGTTCTGTGCAATGCCAACATGCCAGTATGTCATCTTTCAGTGAGTTTGTTTTCTATATACAATGTCAAAGTCCTTTAAGTAAAAAAAGAAAATTAAACTTTGGGGAAAACAGAAGTTTGAATTGTATAAGTTTTAGATAAGATCATTAAATTAGATCAAAGGGGTTTGTGTGTATTATGATACTGTTGGAATTAATTTGATTTTTCCTTACTGAATTGATAAAATCAACCAACTATTCTTGTATTCTTGTATTACTGTAGATAAAGTCTTGGTGTTCCTTTTGGTTGGTAGTGGTTAGTAAGGGCCAGGTTATTTCCATAGTTTATGACCACTTGAGATTTGGTACAGATAATGTATTTGACATCATTTACAGTCATCTCTATTTTTAAAGACATTTTTGTATTATGCCCAGAGCCCTCAGAATCCATGTAAAGCAATGTATAGAAAGACTAAAATATCTCACTGACTTCTTGGCACACAATGAAACCAAATTACACCTTGCCAAAACCAACTTTCTATTTATGAACATCCAATTCCAAAACAAATTCTTCAATCTGTTCCAAATACTTGTGATTTTTAGTGATGTGATTATTTCCATAAAAATCAGTTATGATATAATCTTACGTGAATACTGGAATTTGGCTGAAAAAGTGCATACAAATATATGAGAGTCCAATTTGGCCCAGTACCAACAATGTTCTTTGTTAAAACAAAGTCACATGGAGAGTGGAGATCATTACCAAAATCTTTTTCTTACTGTTCCAGGAGCCTTTTGGCAAGAGAAAGTATAATCTTCACAGCTTTATCCTTTTGTTCAATTTTTCTTTCTATGCTGTGTATGCCAAAATGAAATCACTGATTTAGAGTAACTCCTGGAAGCCAAGCTTTTATTAGTATAGCTGCTGCTTCCTAAATAGCACTCATTGGGTTTTTACTGATATATGAAGATTGTTAAAAAGAATCACACCAAGATATACATGCTTGCAAGTAGATGGTGTAGAAAATCTACACATAAATCACTGAGTCCCAGTTGTTTGCATTTAGGATTAAATGCTTTAATTACAATAGTAAATTTGAAAGAGTTAGCACAATATAGGAAAATATTACAGAGCTTGGTGATGTATCACTGTCTTTTAATCAAGCATTTGGTCTCTTTTCTGCAGTCTTGTTTTCATGTGATTTTAAATTCTCTCTCTCTCTCTCCCCCTCCCTCCCCCCCAACCCCGGAGGACATCTGTAACCTTTTTATTTAGAGAGGCATCCAACCATAGTTACTTTGGTTGGAGAACAGAATCTGTGCTTGAGATTGGTGAAGTATGGCAGCTTTCACCAACCAAAAGAAAGCAAAATTACGTGCTAAATATTAAGGGAGTATATTAGTAATTAGCACAATGTCTGTTACCTTGGTAATGCCTTGATTATCCCCAAAAGAGCATACATTGCCACAAATTTCAGGCTGGCCTAAATGGTAGGAATAGAAGAAGATAGAAAAATATTAAGGAACATGCTGAGGATAATATTTTTCTTTTCATTTTCATTTAAAAAAAAACTTTATTGTCTCCTATAGTTGTGCCTTCTTCATCTTAATACTAATTTTCCTTTTGAAAAAATAGTCATTATTAACTTGAATTAATAGTTCAATATAAATAATTTTATTACATTTTTCACTAAGCTTGAGTTGAGTAATAACCTGATGTTTGACACCTGAAAATGCCATGACTTTCAGGAAAGATATAACGGATTTCCATGTATGTCCCCTTGAGAAAGATAATTGAGGGAATATTTCTATTCTATTGGAAAAACAGGGGGCAATGTGTTTGGGTGACTCTGAATAGAAGATAAAGATTTTATTCTTAATCTTTTTAATTTCAATGTAACTATTATTTAGGACCACCCTGTCTTTGACTTATGACCTGAAGACTGACAAAATGACTCCAGAGGCCTTTCTTTGCTCATTAAAGCAAACGGTAGCTTAATTGCAGTCACAAGAAAGATGAAAATGTTGGTTCAAATTACAACCAGAAATCTAAAGGTATTAGTAATAAGCAATGAGTAAATACTATCCTCTTCAAACAGAGTGCTTAAATCTGTTTCTCTTGGTTGCATATCAGTTTTTTTTTAAGAAGACAATTTATGATTTAATAACATTAGGAAACCAGCCATGACACTGAAACCCTATCTCTCTTCTCTCTTTTCTCCCCCACCCAATGGCAGCAAACATGAAATTAAGTCATATTTTGGGGATAGTTTCTACTCTCTGGAAAACTCAATCTAATCGAGGAAGTATACGTAGCAGGCAATAATTAAGTTTCATAACAAGATGGGCATTTATTATTCTCTTATTGAATACATGCATCTCAATTCAGTCTCCAGGCAGTCTTTTACAGTAGAAACTAATAACCATTCATTGAATATATGATTCGCTTTTTAAAGCAACAGACCTCTATTCTTCCTTGACCTTAGGTGTTCCTTTTGTGGTTATTGTGAAATTTTCTCTTTCTTTCTTTCTTTCTTTCTTTCTTTCTTTCTTTCTTTCTTTCTTTCTTTCTTTCTTTCTTTCTTTTAGTGGAAGTAATCTCTCCTGTACAGTTCTCTTGACTGAGGCTTCCCATGTTAATATCGGGGGCAAATATTTTTCCTATTGAAGCCAGCACCGATGACCCATTTCTGGCATTTATATTTAAAATAAAATTGCTCTGGGAATGTGCTTTGAAAGATCTACTGGATGAATGACAGTGTATGGTGGTGATTTTGATTTTTAAAAGTCAAAATCAAAGTATGATACTTGAAAAAAAATCTAAAAATTATCCTTCCATATGGGCGATGCCACCTTCAAGGGTGTTACATTAGGGATTATGTTGCCAACATGCTCCTGGACTCTGATGTCTCGGCAACTCTGCTTGTTTTTTTCTCTTCCCAACCAGTTGATAAATGGCCCTTCTGACCTAGCATGGTATGACCCAGCTGGACTATGTTCTACATTGATAAAGGCATAGCCTGAAAGATTTTAGCTGATCCCCCAAATTAAGCCCCATCCCTGATATATGGAAGTTGGCTCTATCAAGGAGATGCACAAGAACGGGCTGCTGCCTCTGCTCAATTTTTCACGCTGTCTTTTGTTTTAAATGACAACTCAGTTGTCTAGCTGAGGAGAATATGAAACAAACTATAATCTCTTTCACAAGTTTTTAAATAATCATGGGATCCATGTTTTTCAATTATGTTTTATGAAACACTGATCATATAAGAGATCTTTATAAAAAGACAGATTCTGAAGTCAAATATGTTTCCCAAATTACAACTCTTAGAGAGTCACAATACATATGAGTATATGAAATATTTTGAAGAGTCTTGTGGATTAGGAAGCTGTTTTAACTTTAGCCAATTTATTGATAAACAGCATCTTCCAGCTACTGGATCCTTTTTACTCATAATGCCAATTAACTCCCCCCATATTAGGGAAGGGCTGTACTCGCACCACTAACATTATATTCCCATCAAAGATGGGTTTTGACAAGTAGCACACTTTTGAAAGCAATTGCTATTTTCTTCATCTGTGACCCTCTGACTCCCCACTACTATCTTTAGGGAAGTGATACTCAAAGTTTTCCATGGGTCCAAATGTGTTTGTTACAAGTCCACGACTAGACATGGAGATTATGCCAGAAAGTAAATCAATGCACTGCTTCCCTCAAAAACTATTGGTCATGCTGTGAAAAATAATGTTAACTGAACTAAATGAAAAAATGTGCTTAGTGACATAGTTCACAGGTACACACTGTCTGTGGACCATACTTTGAGTAACACTATTCAGATTAGTGATTCTCAACATTGTCTGCATATTGGATTCATTTGAGGACCTTGAATAATATTGATGCCTGAGCCCGACGTTAGACCAAAAGGAAATGGACAACAAACAAAAACCCATGTATAATCTCTTGGGGTGCTTCTATTCTCCAGCATTTCAGACAACGGATGCTCACTTTGTACTTATCATTAGTTTCTATATGGATTAAACATTTCTGTCCTATGCCCTTAATGTTATATTATACTTTCATTCATGTAAATTGTTCCATGTCACTTGAGAATAAATAATAAATAAAAGGGACTGTATTGTTTGCAAAAAAAAAATAATAATCTCTCGTGATGGAGACTCAACACGGGCATTTTTTGAAATCTCCCCAAGTGGTTCTAATGTGCTAACAGAATTGGAATCACTGCCTGAGAAAATAATCACTTTGGCATAAGGTCTGTTGACCGATGTCAGCTGTCAATTCAGAAATCTTATCATGCTGATTGCACGGAACTCGTCAAAAGGTACCCTGTGATTAGAGGGCACAGTTGAACAGATAGCACTTATGTGACCTCTAGAACTTGTGGCCATGTAAGGTATCCAACCTTCCCACCACATCCACACACTCCTTTCTGAACTTCTGTTGCTTCTTTGCCACTTTGGGTTTTTAGAAAAATAATTAGGTTTCTCCATAGGAGTGTGGTAATCTGCCACCTTGTGACCAATGTTCTTTCTTGCAAGCAATTGTTGCAACACTTGTTCTGCTCTCAGACTCTGATTCAGCTTGCAAATGTGGGTTGAAGAGTTCCTCGGGACCCATGTGTAAGTGTACTTAAAGAAGAAAATGGAGAAGGAGAAAAGGATGTTTCAATATGCCAGAAAAGTACTGCCACTTCTTTACTTGATTGCTACTGCTTTAGAGCAAGATTGCAAAGCTGGAATCAAGCTGCTTGTGGCCTGGGTCTTTGTCCCTGAGTTACACCAGAGGCTGTCATCATTGAGACATTGCCCTCTTATTATCTAGACATAATCAGCTACTGCAGTATGAAATTATTATAGCAGCAGGTATATGAAAACTGACTCTGACATGATTGGGAGGACTTAATTGTTATCCATGTTTATAAATCATTCCTTGCATTCTAAATTACATTGATTCAGGTATTCATGTGTTATACTCTATAGCATTTTTTAGGGTGCTTAAGAATAAGCAGCTCAAATAATGCCTACTGGGAAAGTGTTGAACAAGAGGCATTACATCCCACATTTTATCAGCACTTATCCTTGTCTTGCCTCACAGCCAATATCCACACTCACTCCAACACATGAAGATCACTTGTCCACTTCCACCCATGTGCTAGCAGATTTCTACTTATGAGCCCTAGCTATTTTAAGATATATATTCTCAGAACAGACTCAGGATAACCTTCAAGCATGTCCAGCTTTGGGAGCGATAAGTTCACATTGACTCAAAGACCAGATCCGCAAAGGGAAACGGGAAGAAAACACACGTCCCCTGGGCCACTTTTACATATAGTGAGAGTGCTGTATGTAGCCCCTTAGAAGCATGATCACAAAAAGTCTGGTAGGTAGGGGCTCCTGTGATCATTTCACCGATGAGCAAAGTGAGATGCAGAAAGGTTAAGTCACTTCCTCAGTGAATGACAAGACTTGATTTCAACCTGTTTTTTTCTGGCTTTCAAAGCCTATGCCCTTTCCCCTCCATGGCTTCTCTATATGCCCAGTTTTTCCCCTCTTGCTCTGTAAGTATGTGTTATCTAAAATAAAATTTAATGCTGAAAAGACATCTTAAGTTTAAAGGAATTCAATTCTGTTCACTTGCCCTTCTCAGCTTTGTGTAAGCAGGGGCTTGTCATAAGCAGAAGGGACTCAAGAGGTACTTGCTCATTCTATAGCCTTGGGGTTAGGTGTTATGCAGCACTCCGAAGGAGAAAATGAAATGGTCCTTACCCTCAAGGAGCTGATGATTTAGTCTGGGCATGTAAAGAAAGATTAGAATGGTTAGTGAATAATAAAATTCAATTTGAATGCAATATAACTCTTCCTAGATAAGAGACACAAGCAGGTCACTTGCCTACTTTCTTTTCTTGAAACCAGGTGATGCTCCTCTCCACTTAAGGGTCATTTTAATTATTTTAAAAATTGAGTTCATCACTTAATTTTTTCCCAGTTCCATAAAACTGCCACCATTGATAGAAATGCTATAAAGACTTTCCCTGAGGACTTTCCTAGTCCCATAGAATTAGGTATTACCTAGACATCTAGATGTTAGCCACAGATTCTCTTTTATCACTTGTGGGAACCCTGCTTTCTAGCCTAAAGTAATTAATCATGAAAGCAATGGTAGACAATTATGCAGAACTTAGTATGTTCTGTAGGACCAAAAAGGGGGTCGTCCCTTTCCTCCTCATCATAAAGGATCTCAGCCAACACCTCCATAACGAAAAAATAGGTTAACAAGAGAACAGCATGACAAATGTACTACTATTATGTGCACACATGTGCACAGGAGACATATAAAATATGAACTCAAAGAGGGGCTAGATGGTTGAGGCTTAAATGCCCTCTTCATAGAAGAGAGGGGAGTGGGGTATGTAGGAGTAAGTGATTTTCAGAGGAAATGAATAGGCCCAATGCTCAGACAATGGTTCACAGGAAAGCAGTTTGTTTTATATGCAGATGAAGTTTCTTAGGTAATTTTTTGGAGCTCTTTTTTAAATTTATTTTTATTTTTGAGTCGGAGTCTCACTTTGTCATCCAGGCTGGAGTGCAGTGGTTTGCTCACAGTCACCACAGGCTCTACCTGCTGGGCTCAGATGACCCTTCCGCCTCAGCCTTCCAAGTAGCTGGAACCATGCCCGGCTAATTTTTTGACTTATTGTGGAGACGAGGTCTTGCCGTGTTGCTCAGGCTGGTGTCAAACCCCTGAGCTCAGGTAATAAGCTTCAGGACAACCTTCAAGCATGTTCAGCTTTGGAGACAACAAGTGTTGATTGGCTCAAAAACCAGTCTACAAGGAGGAAAGGTAAGACAGCATACTACCATTAGGTCACTTCTACAGAATGTAATAGCACTGTATATAACCTCTTAAGAAGAGTAGATGACAAGTCTGTCTGGGCGTGGTGATGACTTTATTTTGGAAAGAAGCCTTTTTGGTCAAACAAGGAAATTCCAAAAAGATTCCTTTACTTGGTAAGGGGAAGCAAGACAAGGTTAGCAGGACCTTGATTCTAAGGCAGCTTCTCAGGCCTCTCATCATGTAAAAGTGCCAGCCTTTGGGGTATCACTTTCAGAGCCACAACAGTGCCAAGCATGTTATTTAACATTATCTTAATTCTCACAAAAAATCCTTGAGGATAAGTAGGTGGTTATTTTTGCTTTCCAATTTATGGATAAGGAAACTGAGACTCAAGTGAAATTACTTATGAAATGTCACCTGGCTGGAAAATGATAAAGCCAATACTCAAAGCAGCTTGTCTCATTCCAAAGTCTGTGGTCTTTCAGTTACATGAGAATGTGTCTCATACTAAGAGTGACTCTAGAAACAGCTCCCATTTGTGTTCTCTAATTATGCCAGTAGCATCTTATTGAGACACATAGCCTGATCTACCAAGTAACACGAGGTGGAGGGACCTTGAGCCTGCTGTCAGAAAAACAATAGATTAAAGAGGTGACTTGTTCTTGAGACAAAAAAGAAGCAGCCAGATTTGATCTTAAAATGTTTTCAGGGCAAATTCTCATCAAATTTGACTTGGTCAAAATGCTTTATAATCTGCAGTGTCAGAGTAGGATTTATTCATTGTGCTGGTTTAAGCTTCTCAGCTACAGGGCAGTTCTTGATCCCCTCAGGCCAACTGACCTTCCATCTCAAAACCTTGTCTCACACAATATTATCTAGTGACCTGAGTTCCTGCATGACAAAATCTTCATTATATAGTTAAAAGAGACCTAAAGCACATGAGGAGAAAGTACTGCCAAACTGGGTTGTGTCACTGTCAAGATACTGTTCTTTGTGACTTTCACAAAGAGGAGATGGCATGCAGTGGTCCATTTCCCTCCAAAAGCATGAAGAAAGAGGTCCCAAGAATTTTCATAATGAATTCTGTGCAGGACATTCTATACTGTGCTTTTATTATATGCTTGTCTATCATTTTTTAGTATCTTTTATGTGCCAGGTGATTTAGATTTATTATTGCTAATCTTTCCGACCCCTCTATGAGATAGGTGTCATCAATCTTGAAGTGCATGATGGAGAAACTGGAGTGTAGAGATGTGAAAGAAGTTGTTCAAAGTCTCACAGCTAATCAGTGTCTTACTTGGGATTTGAAGCCAAGTCTATTTAGCTTCCAAACCTTATCTTTTCCACCACACTGTGATGCCTCAGCTCCTCCTGTACTCTGAATCCAAATAGAAGGCACGAGAAAAGAGCTCAACACCATCTTACCCTCTGCTGGTGAGAGCTTATCTTTAGAAGAAAACTGTAGAGCTATCTTTAGCCTCTTAGTAGAGTACACTTACCCAATGTACCTAGTGGAGGACTTTCTTTGTGTGTTCCCCACATCATAATTTGAACGTTGAGATATGCAGTGGGCAAGGGGTTAAACAAAGCAGAATTCATGAGATTTGTCATGTGTTTTTTTCCTTCATTCCCTATGTGAACATTTACTTACTGCAGATCATTTTTCCTACAGTGCTTGCTTAAATGCAGTAATGCTTCTAAACATAGTCTGCCTCATGGGAACCACTAGGCCTTCAAGCAGCCTTAACTGAGTCTACCATGAGCTGCCTCACCAAGAAAAGGAAAGGGGATGATGCAGAGTTCTGGGAGTGCTGTGTTTCTGAGATGGGGTCCACACAGGTAGAGAAGGCCTGGTGATAGGTCATGCAGATTTGGGTACTCTCATGAAGGGCTTAGGGTTTCCATTCTTGCTCTGGATTTTTGTGCTCACCTTGAGTTGTAGTGATTTTGTGCACTTAGAATAGTAGTTCCCTTTTTAAGGATTGTCTGCCCACAAATACAGGGAGATTATAAGGACTAACACGTTCATATTGGAATTATTCACTCCTTCAGCCTCTCTTTCCTTGTTGTGAGCACAGGTGATTTTCCATGGATTAGGTGTAGACCCATCATAGAGAACATCAGAGAGGCAGAAGCTGTCTCAGTTGAACTCTACCAGAGACCTGCATTGCCCTCATGGTGGCACAGTTGATTCTATCCCTTCCAAAGCATAAAACACTGGGACAAAGGAAATGTGCTCTTTGAGGTGGCTAGTTGCCATTTAGAAAGGATGTGAAGACACACACACACACAAATGGATATGCTCCAAAATTTTAAATAGTTTATGGGGGAAAAACTTTTTAAGCCCTTAAAAGCAGAGAAGTAGTAGAGCTTACATGGTCCCTCTACTGGAGATCTTTTCTAGAATACATCTAGCCCAGCAAAACCCAGACTAATCACAGCCCTCTATGGGATAATGTGGGCTCGAGCAAGCCATTTGTACAGAGAGTACATTTGTCTCGTAGATTGCCTCAGGCTGTGAACAAAATCTGGTTCTTTTCAAGTAACAAGGAAGGAACAAAGGGCATTTTTAAAAGTAGGGATTATAGAAGCTGCCAGACAGTAACCCTTCTCCTTTTTCAGCCATTTTTTCTCTGTACTCACTTGATTTTTCTCTGAAAAGGTGTCATTTTGAATCCTTGTTCGAAGATTCATTAACTAATTCAGGAAATCTCTAATTGGCATGCATGGTGAGCTATTCACTTAGAGGATAATTGGTTAAATATATCCAGGATATTTAGTAAGGGAGGAAAATAATCCCCAGAGTAAATCAAAATAGTTTGAGAATCTTTTTCTCTAGTGCAGCTTTTTCTTTGGGAATGGCTACTGCTATCTTAAAAGAGATGTGCCTCCTCCTCCAATCAAGACTTAATTTAAACCTATAGCCTTTATTGTTTTCCTATCGAATTGAGCTTTGTTAAATACATACCACAAGCACAGCACAGTGTCTGGCAGCAGTAAATGCTCAATAAATATCATAACAAACAACATTTTTTCTAACATATTTTGGCATTCTTAGTTCATTAGCAAATTAGGCTATTTGCTCTAATTTCAGGCAACAAGTGACTGGGTGCTTCTAATCACTGTGAACAGAATTGATATATTGCGATATTTGTCAGCATATGTTTATTGAGTGTCTTGCACAAGCCAGGCATTATGATGGGTACTAGGCACAGCATAACAAGAGAGATACTGTCTCTGCCTTCAATGAGGAATTAAAGACAGGCAGGAAAAACAGACTTTGGACTAGTTGATTATTAAGATCATACTGCGTTTAAAACCACTCTAAAACATAGTGGTTTAAAACAGCAACACATTTTTTATTTCTCTTAGGCTATAAATTGGCTAGATGCTTCCGCTGATCTAGGCTGGGCATCGCTGATCTTGTCTGGGCTCAGAAATTAATTTGCAGTTAGCTGGTAAGAGAAGATGACATTGAGTAGTTTAGGATGCATTCGTAAAGGACAACTCAACTCTCTTCCACAGTGTCCTAAGTCCAACGAATCCATTTTGATATTTCATTTGCTCATTCAACATTTATTGAGCAACTTTTCTATACCAAGCACTACATTGTGCTTGCCTTTAAAGTGCTCTGGAATGAGTTCTAGGCTGGATACAGAAATTTAAGATAATTAGTCTGTGGCTACTATTAAAAGCATGAGAATGTAGGAGACACCTAGGTAGAGAGAGTAATTAGAAGGTAAGCCCTGAGACACACCAGCATTTGAAGGTGCTGTAGAGGAAAAGGAACGCCTTACAAATGAAAGGAGGAAAACGAAGAGAATAAGGGTTAAGAGAGGCAAAGGAGTTCTGAGCTTCAGGAAGAAGGGATATATTAGTAGAGCAGGATGGAGTAAAACTGTGCTACTTTAATGCTAGCCTTTCATATATCCCCTTTAACAACTAGGCTTTGTATTGCAATTCATTTCAATACCAGATGTGTTTTCACTTCTCACACACTTGGGAATGACTGGCATAAATCACCGAAATGGTTAAAATGACTCTTGATGGATGGAGTGATGAGAAATCACATATTGTCTAACTGCTAAAGAAAGAGTAGGACTTTGTAGAGATACCACTGATTTTTCTTCTACATAATGTATATAAAGTTTAAGTCTGTGCCAAGATTTATTCTTTTGTTGTTTGTCCTTTTGAATGTAGTTAAGCTTGCTCAATGTCTTTTCTGTTACCTAAAAATATTGGACCACTGAAAATTAAAATTAAAACGAAGTCTCCTCTCAAGTTTGGTATTTTAAAACTGACATACTTTGGAGCTGTATTAACATACTGCAACCTATGATGACATTCCAGAGTTTCCAATATAGCAAGTTTTCTGCCAACTTTACAAGCATGTGCACTATTGCTAGACTGTGGAAATTGATTCTTTGTCTAGCAGTGAAGGTTTCTTGCTGAATCAAACAGTTAGTATTTAAAAAGAACAAATACACAGTTTTGTGGTAAAGAACTGTTGAGGTGACAGTAAGATATAGAGTCTATGTAATTGAGCTGAGTTTTCATTTAGGATTTGCAAATTTGGATCTCAAGGAAATGATAACTTTCCGTGCAAAATTGGATGAAAGTTTGTCTGTAGTGTGACCTTTTTTTCAGGGTTAAATAACTCTTTCTTAGTAGCCTCAACTGAGAAAATAGACTTTGTGTCTTCAAAATGAAAAAAATATATAAGAAATTGAATTAATTCACTTTTTATAGTGTAAGGTATAATGTTTTGGGGAAAATATTATTTCTGAAGGAAGCCTTGAACTTGGATTGTCCCTTATTCAGACTACTCTAGGCTACTACTGATTTATAAACTAATACCAGAGGCTAGAGCTGTTAGACACATTTTGCTGAATGCCTTTTTTCGCAAGACAGGAAAATGTCATGGTAGAAAATACTCCATTAGAGCACCCACCCCTAACAACATTCAGTTTTTTAACATATCCAGTGCTACTTACCTTTCTGACTATTTCAACTGAGTCTTTGCTGAGAAGGGATCTTGTACTTTGAATGTAGGTTGGGGTTTCAACTGTAAAACATGTAAGCAAACCACAGAACTTGTGAAACCCTTTGATATCCTGTCATCCTTTTCTCACCTGACTGCTAGCCTTGAGAAAATGCTTTGAAGAAGGAGAAAGATCTCTGCAGGTAGATGGAAGAAGTTTAGATTTAACATGCAAACTGAACGTTGTCTTCTCTCCTGTTAAGTACTACCACTGTTGGTGGGAGGGGCAGGGAGTGAACACCAGGAAAATCAGAAGCTGACCTGTGCCCCTAGCATGCTCCAAGGCTTTAGTATTCATAATCTTTATGCAGTGTTGCCTATTTTTTCTTTTCTACATAGATTTGGACAAATCAGCCAGTGAATTCTATTACTTGATAATGAATAACTTTGGGTTAAAAAAAATTACACTAAATTAATGTGGAATACACAAGTGAGCCCTAAAATCCAGTGAGCATATTTCTTGATACTTTTCTCCTGCTGTAAAAATTAGTTGAGATATTTATTTTTATTTTTATTAGTAACACCAGGCCCTGTGTTGAGCTAGAGAAGGGTTTCTCAACCTTGGGACTATTGACCTTTGGAGTTGGATAATTCTTTGTTGCATTAGCTGTCCTGTACATTATAGAATGTGGAGCAGCATCACTGGACTTTACCCACTAGATGCCAGTAGCAACCTTTCTCTCAAGTTGTGGCAATGAAAAATATCTCCAGACATTGCCAAATGCCCCATGATGGGAACAATCACCCCGTTAAGAACTACTGGGCTATATAATAGCTATACAAATAAAACAAATATAGTCTGTTTCTTTAAGAGCCAGTCAAAATGCTTCTGTTTAATCACAACTAAGGTTCTCCTTTTTGAATTACTAAGATAATAGTTTCAACTAAATCTGAACTCTGCCTTATGCCTTCCAATCTTTCCCCTTCCCCTCCAAAGCTTTTGAGTGATCTAAGCAAATTATAAGGCTTTCCAGTAGAGCTCAATGCAATGATTTGGTAAGAAATCATACAATAGATAAAACAACAGCAACAAGGCTTTAAAGTTAAATTAGTCATTCCACAGTCATTGAGTATCAACTTGGTTTCTTCCCTATATGCTAAGGGAGATCTGGAGAAATATGACAGAATGCCTGCCTTTTAGGAGATTAGCATCAAGACTCCCATATATGAAAAGTAATATAAGTCTGTCTATCCTATGGGTCCAGGTTCAAAAATAAGCTAATTCAAGTACTTTCATTATAATTATTTTGGAAAGCTGCTTCTTATTTCAGTCTTTCTTCAGCAAAACTAATGGTGAGCAGAAGTAAAGGCTTTCTTCAATATTTTATTTTGCATTTTTGTGTGCGTGGGGGTGGGGGTTGAGTTGGAGTCTCTCTCTGTACCCAGGGTAGAGTGCAGTGACACAATCACGGCTTACCACAGCCTCGACCACCTGGGCTCAAGTAATCCTCCCACCTCAGCCTCTTGAGTAGCTGGGACTACAATCACCATGCCTGGCTAATTTTCTTTCTTTTCTTTTCCTTACCTTTCCCTTCTCCCTCCCCTCCCTCCCTTCCTCCCTCTCTCTCTCTTTCTTCCTGAAACAAGGTCTCAATATGTTTTTCAGTTTGATCTTGAACTCCTGAACTCAAGCAATCCTCCCACCTCTGGGGCAGGTTCATAGCTAGTTCAAAATTCAAAAGCTTAGAGCATTCATAGCTAGTTCAAAATTCAAAAGCTTAGAGCATTCAGGATAAGCATTCAGACTCAACTAACATTGGGTACCAATAATTTTGCCAGGCAATGGCGCTGGGCTAGTTGTTTCACTCAGAGTATTTGGTCTTTAAAACAACCATAAATGAACCATCACTTTTCTCTACATCATTTGGGTTCCTTTATGCTGCCAATAAACATGTGAGATCAGGGGAAAAAACTATAAAGCTTTGTATATTTTGAAGGTATGCAGGAGCTAAATTCATTAAAATTCAGAAAAATTAATGCTCCAAAGGACTATCAAATAATAGAATTAAATTTACCTCTCAGATAATTTTATATATATATATATATATATATATATATATATATATATATATATATAAAGCAATTGCAGTTTATCTGGTTCCTGTTTCTTAACTTTGATTTTGTTCCTTTATCCTCATAAAGTGCTCCCAGTGACTTATGTACCTTTGGATAAAGTCTATTACTTGGGTCTCCATAACCTTATCTGTAAAACAGAAAAAAAAGAGATTGAATAAGTACTGAATCCTCCTCTTATTTTATATAATCTAAGAATAATTCAAAATAAGACTTAATTTATTACTACATTTTCTAACAACTTTATGCACATTTAGAATGAAAATTGAATTTTGTTGAAATCTGGCTTTACAAAAGTTTTAAGGTTTTGGTGCATTGATTGAGCTGGGATGGATGGTGCTTCATGGCCTCATGGTTATGGATACAGGCTTCACCTTTTTCAGATTCTTGCTGAAACTCATGATCTTAATTCTGGGCTAGCTTTGAGAAGTGTAAAGTCTACACATGACCCAGCGTAAGGATGGGGAGAAGGAAAAGTAAGGTTTTCTGAGTACTTGACTGTCTTCATTTCAAAAATTAGGTAATATGATTAAATTAGCTACGTAACTTACCACATATCACACCATTAGAAAATAGAGGTATTCAGTCATAATACCAAATTGTTTTTCGTAAGTTATAGTTTGCTTTCTCCAAAAGGGAGACCTCCAGAACCCACCATGAGGAAGATTAAGAGGTAAGCATGCTTTCCTTTTGGTGACCCTTTAATTCTTCCTTCTAGTTCCTTCAACCTTGACTTCAGGGACCTAATGCTGTCATAACCCTGATGTGAATAGCCTGATGTTTTGTGCCTCTTTTTGGAGAAATACTATGGAGTAAAGCAGGTCCCTTTACCACAGACAGAAAGTCAGAAGCTGAGGGCGAAAGAGAATGCTTGTTTGGTAGATTGCCACCCAGGTCATTGGATTTCATGCCTCTATTTTTTGATTCAGAATCATAGACATCAAATTTTAGATAACTTTTCAATTCATCAACCCCGTCTTGGGGCTGAGCTGAAATTCATGCTCTCCTACCTACTTCCCCTTCCTTCTCTTCCAGACACACAATGAGAGTCAAGTGTAGGGAGGCTCTGTGCTGAAAGGAACCAAATCTGTTTTCACTTATCTTTCCCTTTTTCATGTAGAAATCCACCGTTATATTATAGTTTCCCCTGTAGAGAAGCTCATGGAGGCAGGGGACCTGTTGTGTACATTTTACCATCTAGCTACTCCTATGTTTGCCTATTTCTGCTAGAAGTTGACTAACAATCTCTATCCTCCCCATGTCTAAACTGTTCCTGAGTAAGCATCAGATACAATGGTGGCACATTTATTTATCTAACTAGGTACATAGAACCTTTCCAATTGTTCAGTTTTCTTTTAGGTGGTAACTTATCATTATTATCACAGAATTGTCATAACCAGATCAGGTTCTTATCCCCACTGTTCAGAAAAATAAAAACTGATGCAACATCACAATGGAAAAAATGTTTAATATAGCAAAGCTGCTAAGCGAGGAGAGTATGAGAAATCTCTCAAATCCACCTCCCTGAAGTTTCAAGGGATAAGGGTTTTTTAAATTTTAGATTCAGGAGATACACACGTATATGTGTATTTGTTACATGGGCATGTTGTGTAGCGGTGGGAATTGGGTTTCAGGTGGCCCTTTCCCCAAACAGTCAACATTGTGCCTTATAGGTAGTTTCTGAACCCTAACCCTCCCCACCTTTATTGGTGTCCCCAGTGTTCATTATTTCTGTCTTTGTGACCATTTATCTCCCACATGTGAGTGAGAACATGTGGTGCTTGGTTTTCTGATTCTGAGTCAGTTCACTTAGGATGATGATCTCTGGCTCCATCCATGTTGCTGCAAAGGACGTGATTGTATTTGTTTTTATGGCTGTGTATTATTCCATAGTGTATATATACCACATTTTTATTGTCCACTGATTGGTTAAAGGGCATTCAGCACAATTCACAATTGCAAAGATGTGGAATCAACCTAAGTGCCCTCAACTGATCAGTGGGTAAGGGATAAGGTTTTTAAAGGGAACTTGGAGAACAGAGGGATAGAGGATGCTGATTGGTTGATGATGTTGTGGAGTGTGGAGACTGTCTTCCTGCTGTAGAGCCAATTTCTGAGAGATGGCCTCACGGACAGATTTAAGCTGACTTTCTGGTGTTCTCGCCTGGTGGGGGTTGGGATACATCAGCGAACAAAGTCTGAAAAGGATCTTGAATGCTGCTCCTAGGTTTTACATCAGATGCTGTCTACAAAGCAAGTCCCATGACGATCAGATACCACCCCCGATCTCTGAGGCTTTAAGAAGGTATTAGCTTGGTGCAAAAGTAATTGCGTTTTCAATTTGAATTGTGAATTTTAAATCATTATTACTAACCTCAAAGACATCTTTATTAGTTCAAATAGGAACCATTACAATCAACACATTTTTGCCAACAAAAAATAAGATCTTATATCCCCGTAGCATAAAAATCTATGCTTCGGGATTCGACGAACTCTTGGAAAGCATTTTCTGTATCCTGCTTGTTTTGAAAGCGTTGTCCCTGCAAACAGTTGTTAAGATACTTGAAAAAGTGGTGTTCAGGTGAATATGGCAGATGAGACAAAACTTCCTAACCCAATTTGTTCAATTTTTTTGAAGCATTGGTTGTGTGACGTGCAGGTGGGGCTTTGTCGTGGAGAGAAATTGGGCCATTTCTGTTGACCAATGCCAGCTGCAGGCGTTACAGTTTTCAGTGCATCGATTTGCAGAGCACACTTCTCAGATGTAATGGCTTTGCTGGGATTCAGAAAGCTGTAGTGGATCAGACCAGCAGTAGACCACCAAATTTTGATGCAAATTTGGCTTTGGGAAGTGCGTGGAGCTTCTTCTCAGTCCAACCACTGAGCTGTGTGCAATCCACTTTTTGTCACGCGTCACAATCCAATCAAGAAATGGTTCATTGTTGTTGCGCAGAAGAGAAGATGACACTTCGAAATGATTTTTTTGATTTTCGGTCAGCTCATGAGGCACCCACTTATCGAACTTTTTCACCTTTCCAATTTGCTTCAATTGCCAAATGACTGTAGAATGTTCAATGTTGAGTTCTTTGGCAACTTTTCATGTAGTTGTATTATAAGAGGATCAGCTTCAATGATTGCTCTCAATTGATTGTTGTCAACTTGCAATGGCCGGGCACTATGCTCCTCATCTTCAAGGCTTTTGTCTCCTTACAAAACTTCTTGAACCATTGCTGCATTGTACACTCATTAGCAGCTCCTGGGTCAAATGCGTTGTTGTTGTGAGTTATCTCTGCTGCTTTAGGACCCATTTTGAACTCGAATAAGAAAATCGTTCATTAGAAGGCTGAGGTGGAAGGAGCCCAGCAGGTCAATGCTGGTCGTGAGTGTGCCACTGCACTCCAGCCTGGGCGATAGAGTGAGACTCCAACTCAAAAAAAAAAAAAAAAAAAGAAAGAAAGAATGAAAGAAAGAAAATTGATCGAGTTTGCTTTTTGTCTTACATCATTTCCATAGTCTAAAATAAATATAAAATAAACAGCAAGTAATAAGTCATTAGCAAAGAAATAAAGTGAAAAATGTGCATTAAAATGCTGTATAACATGACCACATTTATTTACCAATGTATTTCAGTATCAAATGGCAAATATCAACAATGCAAAAAGTATAATTACTTTTGCAGGAACCTTATAGTCTAGGAGAAAGGTGTAGGGGGAGGTAAGTTCCCTGAGGATTGAAGCTGCTTTGGTTTTTTAGTGGTTTCTTGTCTCCTCAAACTGTTTTATGTTGATCAGTCTTGCAGGGCAGCTTACCCTCCTTCCCAGAGGTCAGGACTTGAATGCAATTGCCCTTTATTGGGGTGAAAACAAAGTTAGAGGCAACATTTTATTAATTTCTAACCATAGCTACAGCTTTTACTCCATGACTCAATATTAATTCTGTATAGGTGGTTTCAAAATCAGCACTACTGTTCTATGAGCACGACATCTGCTCTAATTGCTAATATTTTTACAACTGTTTCAAATCTGGATGGGTTGGGTGATGGATAAATGGATAGTTGGTAAAACATAGTAATATTCCAGTTTAGATAGAACCTGTAGAGTCATATGGAATATTTTTTGAAAGACAGGTTTCTATCTATCTCACTAATCCTTACCCTTGTCCCCAGCATCTGGCATTGGTTTGGAAGCACCAATAACTGTAATTGGCACTTACTTGAAGGCCCTGTCTGGGCCAGATACCACCTTAAGTTTCTATAATATTCATAGAAATCCTGGAATGTAGGCATTTTGTCTCAATTTCATGTATAAGGAAGTTGAGGCTCAAAGAGTTTAGATAAGGTAGAACTAGAGAACTCAGTATATGTTAAAAATACAATGTGATTTGGATATTGAATTATACGTTATCTAAACCAGATGGCTTCTCCATCTGGGGTGTTACCTCTGTTAGTGACTTGATCTGTTTTTAAGATGTGGCTAAATTTAAAGTTATACTCTCTATTTACAAAATATTTTATTTGAGAGTAATAACTACACTAGACACATAAAACACTGCATTGGTAAATCCCTTGTTAGTTATAAAGATGGTAGTTGCACATATATTCTTTCAAATTCATTTGTCCATAAACAGTACCTGATTTATCTAATATATTTTTAACTGGACTTTCACTTTTATTTTTCTGTGAACAACACAGCTCATCTTTATAACTTTAAAACTGATCGAGTTTAAAACTCTTAAAAGCCTTGCTCAAATCCAATCTCAGCCATTGCTTTCCTAGATCTATTTACAACACTCTAATCCTGAGATACTCTTGAAATCAGCCCTTACTTCTTGATATTTCAGCACTTTGCTGAGCACCTCTGTCTTGGTGTGTTTTCTGCTGCTATAAAATATCACAGACGGGGTAATTTATAGATAAAATACATTTATTTGGCTTACAGTTCTGGGAGCTAGGAAGTCCAGTATTGAGAGGCCACATCTGGTGAGGGCCTTCCTGCCTCATCATGAAATGATGGAAGGCATCACTTGGCAAGGAAGTGTGCATGTGTAAGACGGAGAGGGAACTGACCTAAACTCATCCTCTTATCAGGAGACCACTCCTGTCATAATTAACTTACTCCCATAATAACAGTAGTAATTCACTCATTAGGGCAGAGTCCTCATGCTGAAATCACCCCTTAAAGGTCCCACCTGTTAATACCATTATAATGGCAATTAAATTTCGACATGAGTTTTGGAGGGGTTTTCAAATCATAGTTTTCTGCCTCTGGCTCTTCAAAGCTCAGGTCCTTCTCACATATAAAATATATTTATTCCATCCAAATAGCCCCAAATCTTTTATTTCATTTTAGCACCAACTCAGAATCTCAAAGTCCCATCTAAATCAGTTATGAATGAGACACAGGGCATGATTTAACCTCAGAAAAATTCACTCCAGCTGTGAGACTGAAAATCAAACGAATTGTTACCTTTAAAAATATAATGGTGAAGCTGGGCTCGGTGGCTCAGCCTGTAATCCCGCGCCTTGGGAGGATGAAGTGAGTGGATTGCCTGAGCCCGCGGGTTCGAGACCCGCCTGGGCAACTTGGGGAGACCTCATCTCTACAATAAATCAAAAAATTAGCCGGGCGTGGTAGCGCGTGCCTGTAATTCCAGCTACTTGGAAGGCTGAGGCGGAAGGATCACCGGAGCCCCAGAAGGTCGAGGCTGCAGTGGCCGGGAGTGACCACTGCACTCCAGTCTGGGTGACAGAGTGAGACTCTGATTCAACAACAAAAAAAAATACAATGATGAGACAAACCAAAAATAAAATAAAAAATAGACATCCTTCTTTCAAAATGGAGAAATAGGCAAGAAGAAAGGGGCAGCCAATCCCAAATAAGTCCAAAATGCAATAGTGAATACAACATTAGGTTATACACATGGAGAATAAACCTCCTTTGACTCCGTGTCCTACTTCTTGGATATACTGGGTTAGGGGTTGGTCCCCCAAGACCTCAGAAAGCCCTGCTTTTGTGGCTTTGCTAGGTTCAGGCTACCAAGGAGCTTTCACAGGTTAGAGTTTCATGCCTGCAGCTTTCCCAGTATGGACTTGCATACTGGTAACCCTACAGGTCAGGGGTCTCTGAGGTAGCCTTTGTCCCATGGCTTCACTAGTCATTGCTCTAGTAGAGACTCTTCTGTGGCAGCTTTGATTCCAATTATCCACTTGACACTATTCTAGTAGGGGCTTTCTATGGTGGCTCCACTCCTGTAACAAGTCTCTTTCTGGGCCCCCTTCAAAGTCCTATAAAATCTAGGTGGAGGAAGCCATACCTCATAGCTCTTGTATTCTGCATGCTTGCAGAATTAGCACTAAGTAGACTCTGCTAAGGTGTATGGATATACCTTCTGGAGTGGTGGGTTGAGGTGCACCTGAGTCATGGCTGGGATGGCCAATGGGCTCTGTGCATGAATGTGGGTAACAAAGACCCTAGGCAACCCTGGGAAAAGAGCCAGTTGAAGATGCCCTAAGTCCATCCCACAAAACCATTCTGCCTTTCTCCAGCTCTGGATCTGTGATGGGAAGGGAAATCTCACAGATTCTAGAAATGCCTTCAGAATCTTCTTCCCAATTGGAGAATAATTGTCTTGATGAATAATATCTGGCTCTTTTTTATCCATGATAATCTCTTTAGCAAATAGTTGTTGACTATACCTTTGGTTTTCTCTACTAAACATGGCTATTCACTCTTCACATGGCCAGGTTGCAAATTTTCCAAATTTTACTATTCTGCTTCTTTCTTTCAATTACAAATTTTGCTTTTAGTCATTTATTTCCTCTCACAATGCATTGTATGTGATTAAAAGTAACCAGGCCGCAGCCTGAATGCTGCAGTGCTTAGTTTCTCAGACATATATCCTAGTTCATCACTCCTAAATTCTACATTTCATAAAGTCCTAAAACATGGACATGCTTCCACCAAGTTCTTTGAAACTGTATAATAAGAACAGTCTTTATTCTAGTTCCCAATACTTTATTCCTTATTTTCATCTGAAATTTCCTAAAAAGGGGCTTTACTGCTCATATTTCTACCAACATAATGATCATGACCACGTAAGTAACCTCTGAGAAAATTCAGATTTTCCCTAAAGCTCTCTTCTTCTTCTAAACCCTCACTAGAATCACCCTTAATGTTTTGTTCACGGATGTCCAGGCTTTCTCTAGCATTTCTTTCAAATTCTTCCAGCTTCTGCTCATTACCCAATTCCAAAGCTGCTTTTAATTTTTAGGTAATTTTTAGTCCAACTCCTTGGTACCAATTTCCTGTTTTAGTTTGTTTTCTGATGTTATAATAGAATATAACAGAATGGATGATTTATGAAGAATAGAAGTGCATTTCGCTCATGGTTCTGGAGGCTGAGAAGTACAAGATCAAGGGGCCTCATTTGGTGAGGACTGTCTTGCTGAGTCATAACATGGCATAAGCCATCTGTCTTAGTCCATTTTGTGTGGCTGGGTAAATTATAAAGAAAAGAGATTTATTTGGCTCAAAGTTTTGCAGACTGTACAAGAAGTAAGGCACTGGCATCTGCATCCAGTAAGGGCATCAGGCTTCCTCCACTCATGATGAAGATGAAAGGAAGCTGGCATGTAAGAGATCACATGGTGAGAGAAGAAGCAAGAAAGAGGGGGAGGCGCTAAGCTCTTTTTAACAACCAGCTTTTATGGAACTAACAGGATAAAAACTCACTCACCACTGAGGAAGGCATTAATATACTCCACAGGCATCTACCCCCATGCCCCAAATACATCCCATTAGGCCTCACATTACAACATCACCACATTGGGGATCAAATTTCAACATGAGATTTGGTGAAGACAAACAGAACATATCCAAACCGTGCAGAGCAGCATCACATAATGAGGAAGCACATACACGTGAGGCAGTGAAGGAAATAAGACCAAACTTATTCTTTTATAAGGAACCCACTTCTGCTGTAACTAAGTCATTCCTCTGACAATAGCATTAATCCGTTCATGAGTGCAGAGGCCTTATGACTTAATCACCTCTTAAAGATCCCATCTCTTAATAAATCACAGTGGCAATTAAATATTAACATGAGTTTTGGAGAGGACATTTAAATTAGAGTACTCTCCATTTTAGAGCTTTTCTCTGCCTGCCTAAAATTTAGAAGTTTTGCCTTGCCATATAGGGCAGGTTTTATGTATTTTTCCTGTCACATACTATGTGTCCAATACAAGCTTCCTCATTTGAAGACCAGTGGTGCTGCTTCAGAGAGCAGGCAGGGTGCCATATCAAGTACATAGACCCTCTATTACCTCTTAATGCACAAAAGATACTTCTTCGAATTGGAAAATACAGTGTGTTCTACATTGCAGTTAAGGGCATGTTTGTCTTTACTGGTAAGTGGTTTTCACAGAATGTGTTGAACAATAAGATTTGTCTCTTGAGTGCTGTTTTGCCTTAATGAAAATTTTAAGATGCTGAGTGAACAATAGATTCATTACTTTATCAAGGCAATTAGCTTTCACATAGAATTTTCTTGCAGGTTACTGCAGGTTAAAGACATTTGGGCTGCTGATAGTATTTTTGTTTCTGAACTGTGAGAATCCATTCATATATTTAATTTTCTCCTACTACCTTCTGCTGGGTGCAGTTAACTATGGCATAAACTATCCTGATGGTCCTTCAGAATTTGTCTTCAGCAATGTGTTTACAAGACAGCATTTCACTAAAATGAAAAGAACACAGAATTAGCTGTTGTCAAATCTAGGTTTTAAATTCCACTTCTACCACTTACTAGCTGTGTGATTGAGAAAAAATCAGGGCAAATAGAAACAATAACAGAATTGAACTTACTGGGTTGTCTTGAGGATTGATCGAGCATAGTGCCTGGAACATAGCAAGTGATCAATAAAGGGGAACCATTGTTATTATCACTGTTAATGTTTATGATGATTCAGTTCTGAGTGAATCTTTTAGCTCATCATGCCATCTTTAAACTTATCTAACCATTGCTATATATAAAAGAACCTTCAGAGTCACCAGGACCATAGAACATACTGACTTGTTCATTAAAAGCTTCCAAGAAGTTGATTCTCAATGCCATTTTCTACCAGGGATACAAATTCTTTCAACATTACAACGTGCTCTGTTAGCTGGCAGACTTTTCCTTTAATGCTAGTTGAATTTTAAAATATAGCCAATGGAACAGGAGGTAGACTCTTACTTAGAGGTGGTTTGTGTCATATATGAACCCCCATGCTACGATTCCTGATGTCACAAGCTTTATGGCTTGTCTTTCAGTTTACTGTACTTTAATATACCAAAGTACCTGTGTAGAGCCATGAGATACATCTTGGAATAGAAGTTTCTTAGCGTATGTAGCTATTGAGGTAGGGTCTCTTGAGCCATAAGAAAATTCCACTTCAAGTATTACTGTTTGAGCATTTGAATTTATAAAAGAAATGGGAGTGATTATTCATTTTACTTATAGATCCACTGTAAGATTGCTTTGTAAATCCATTACAAAATATATTTACATAAGTAACTTTTCAAGATAAAACTATTTTATTGTATAAAATAAGGGATAGCTGCCTTGAGCTATGTGGTTTCCTTCCATCCCTTAGCAGTGCTCTTAGGATCTGATATTTTTTTGTTTCTGCATAGTTGGCAGATCATGAAGAGACTTTCATGACTCAAATATTTTTGTGAAATATTACCACCTGTATCTTTCCTTTTACCATTTGTAGAAATGTGTACTTTTGACCTGTGTTTTTATATTTTATATTCTGTAAAAAGGTACCATTCTTTGGTTTTGTTCTGGGTAGATTTTTTTTGAAAATTATAAATGACTTATACAGAAATGAGTTAGGCATTTAAGAGGCGTGCCAACTTTTAAACCACCTGGGTACCATTAGTACATGGTAGACATATGTTGTCTAATGGTATTCATTTAGTCTAAAAGAGTTAAGAGGTTTCCAGAAATAGAAAAATCATTCCCAAGAGTACCTAATGCATTGGACGAGTTATCCTAAATCTAAAGAGTTATAATACCATGGTCCTGTGGAAAATAGCACATCCAAATATTTAAGAAAAGACAGATGTAACAATTGCCTAGAAAAGATCTTTATGAATCAGAAAGCTGAGCTGAAGGTGACTGAGAGAATAGATTGCTGTACAATCAGGACAAGTTTTTGTTTTTGTTTTTGTTTTTTTGTTAGATGCTATCTGAATCCCCTTGCCCACGTTGTGAGACCCAAGTTGCGGAATATAGAAGTCCTCACAAGTTGGCCCAGTGTAGTTTAACTATTTCTTTATTGCCTGAGGAATTAGAAACTTCCTGATTAAGAAGTCAAGTAATTAACCATCCTGATGTGAGTTTTGCTGCCACCATGGAGCCAAGTATAGTGCAGAACTTTGTACACTATTAGTGACAAGCCTAAAATTCAACTTTTGTACAACTGCCTCTGAAAAAGTCAGTGTGTCTTCTTCATAAGCTAAGGATGATCTTATCCAATAATATCATAATAATATTGTTTAAAATTTAGTATATAATATATGCTAATCACTGTGCTTTACATACTAGATTTAATTTAATTCCTATTTTGCAATGAGAAAACTGAGACTTAGAAAAGTAACTTGCCTGAAGCCACACAGCTTGTAAGTAGCAGAACAGGAACTCAAACTTGGACAATTAGAGGTCAGAGGTCAAGTTCTTCACCATAGCAGTTTATTATCAGAGGGGCTGCATGCTTATCATGGGGTCCTGAAAAGCTAAAAGATAAAGAGTTATGAAGGGTACAATGGGCAGGACAACAGCAAGAGTGTCTGCTGTCTGCAGCTACACTGGATTTTTATTAAACTGAACATTATGGAGCACCACTATGTGCCAGGCACCATGCTAAGTCTTTAAAGGTTTTATAATCCTCACAGCAGACTCATGAGTTTGATCTTATTATGTGTCCTTAACTTAAAGTTAAAAAAAAAGATGGAGACTCAGAGCATTAATTTGCATTTACTTGCCCCAAATCACCTAGCTAGTAAATTGTGGAGCTGGGATTTCAACCCAGATCTGTCTGACTTCCAAGACTATTCTCTTTAATTCTTACTTGTATGTTGTCCTAATGAGTGATTCTAAGAACGATGAAATAGTCACAACTTATATGTAGATTTCTCAAAACCAATGTATTTCAGTGATATGTAATAGAAAGGAGAAATGAAGTGTAATCACAATCTAACCATCCTATGATCTTATTTAGTGAGCCCAGAGTCACACTCTTTAAAGGAACAATTTTCTCAGGTCCTTGGGCTAGTGGTCCTGTATGCATAAAATGTATTGGGAGCTATTTGTATAGTGGAGGAAATACTCAAAGGAGAAAATGTTTGATCTTGAATATTGTTCTTAAGCACAAATAGAACAGGGCATATAATTTCCTTAGCAAGATGTAGTAGTCTGCTTACTGAAGCAGAAAGACATCATTTCTTTTCCTTGGGGACCATAAAACTACAGCCAAATGAAGAAAGGGAGGTGAGTTACAGACTTAAACATAGAAAATCTTAACCACGGCCAATCCCTTCTCTTTATTTTACTAGATAAAATTTTATTCTCACTATTGGTTCTTTACACTGGCAAGTGGATAGGTCAAGTGCATCTAAGATGTAACCTTGCTACTGAAGTCGTCAGGTCAGTCAAGTATCTTAGTGTCTCCTTCTTTTATCTTCCATGACAGATGTCCTAAACCTCTGACATTGGACTCAAGCCTCTGCCTTATCTGATGTCTACTCAGCAGATGAACTCCCAACTTTGCAGATAAAAGTCTAGAACTCCCTTACTGCACTTTCAAACTTACCTGGATTTGTCATCAGCCTCTATCCCATTCCCCATCTTACAGGAAATGTCTCTCTTCCTGGTGGAATGTTACTTCTCCTTTTCCTTTCCACGTGTGCTGTGAATTACATAATTCCTGCCCCTGGAATGACCTCGACCTCAATCAGTCCTCTTTCTCTTACATTTCTAGCTTCATCCTTCTCACTCCACTGTGTATGCTCAGATAAAGGAGCTCTAGAGACAGAATGCCTTCCAGTGCTAATAGGCAGGGATAAAAAAATACAAGAAAATGAGTTACATTTTGACTCTAATGCTTCAACTATCTACTGTATAAAAAGAATCCATCAGTGAGACATTCTGATCTCTTAAATGGATATAATGATGTGGACATGAGATGGCTCTTTTGAGTATCAAATGAAACAATGCATTTCAATTCACTGAACAATGTACATCACCAGATATAGAAACTAGCACCTAATAAGTGCTCAGAAATGATGACAGTTGCAGTCATGGTATTATTTGTAGTACTAATAGTACGAGAAGGGGTAGTAATTGTATGGGGAAATTGAACTGAAATATATTCAAGGTGCCCTTTGCTTCTAGAAGTACAAGCTTATATCCCATAGCTTGCAGCTTAGTCTTTTATCACAATGTTTAATACATTACAACTGTGCCCAAACCAGTTTCATTTCCTCTCAAAGCTTTCTTTGTTCCAGGCACATTGGACCACTTGCTACTTCCCAGGTGTGCTGTAGATTTGTATGCCTTATGACTCTGTTCATAGTATTCCCCATGCTTTCCCGACTTTCCCCATTCTCCATAAGACTTAGAATAATGTTCCCTGATCAATGATGCTTTCCTTACCTCCACACTATTCTAAGTAAACTTGATGATCTCACCCATACTCTCTATATGTATTATACAACATTGTGTGTTCATAGCTGACTTGCTTTTCCACTTACTGTACTTAGAATCCCTGCAGGGCTAGGGTGAGTTCAGCTTGGTATCTCCAATGCCTTGGTATTGAGTAATAAAGGCCTGATAATTGTGGTAATGAACAACTACTATGGTATCATGACATTGTCTACCAACTAAGGAACTGTGTAGCTACTTTAGATAAAATTTTGATCATGTTATTAGAGATTCTTCATTTTTCAATTTTTAAAGCAATAAAATAGTAATGTTTCTTTCTTAGACATTTTGCAGATGGGATATTAATACAATATCTGGTTCCCTTCTTTCTATTCCAATGGATGCTAAGAAATTGAGCCGTTTAGCTTCTTGATTATAAGGGACAGGTAGTCTCTTAAAAAATAATTGACTCCAATAAGCAAAATCTCTTCTCAGCTACTCTTTCTTCACCTCTTTGTGAGAGCCTGAGTGATTTTAGTGATTTCTTATCAAATTGAAAAACAATTCTTCCATTTTCCCTGTTCAATGTATATATGGCCACGTAATGAATTTGGAGGTGATAATTATCATCAACTTATTCCTTCAGCCAAGATGCATACTGTATTTAGTAAACAATTGCATACAAGAGAATCTGATTGACTCAGGCCAAATCCTATTGGTGGAGTCAAGGTTATGATGCTGGTAGACACAAAATTGACTGAAGAGGAAGAAAGAATGCAGGACTTCCTTAGCCAAAGGACTGGGATTTTTACTTACTGTTGAAGTTGGCAATCTTGTGACAGCTAATAGTTTAGTTATATCTTAGTCATTAGCTACACATATCTTAAAGATCTTACTTTGCTTCTATTGCAAAGAGATTTTATCTTTTCTTCCAAAACTGAGCGTTCTACTTTGTTGTCTACTTATTGGCAACTTCAAGTTTAGAAGTGACCTAAAAGATCAATTTTTCCAAATGCCCCATTTACTCTTGGCTTGAATCATTTCCATACTGTCCTTACCTTTATCTTGAGCTCTCTCTCAGCTACCAAATATATAAAATAGTCATAATATTAGTATCTACTTATTGAGATGAATAGTGAATATTCAATAGGAGAGGACAGAGGGAAAGGATTTTTATTGTTATTAAATAATTTTGCTCATTTTGAAGCCTCAGTAGCAGAACATGGCACTGTTCTGTTTTAAAAAGAGAAAAGGAGGAGCCGGGCTCGGTGGCTCAGCCTGTAATCCTGCGCCGTTGGGAGGCTGAGGTGAGTGGACTGCCTGAGCCTGCGGGTTTGAGACCCGCCTGGGCAGCGAGACCTCATCTCTACAATAAATCAAAAAATCAGCCGGGCGTGGTAGCACATGCCTGTAATTCCGGCTACTCGGAAGGCTGAGGCGGAAGGATCGCCGGAGCCCAGCAGGTCGAGGCTGCGGTGGCTGGGAGCGGCCACTGCACTCCAGTGTGGGTGACGGAGTGAGACTCCAACTCAAACACCCCCCTCAAAAAAAAAAGAGAAAAGGAAAAAAAGTATGGGTAAGACATGCTTTCTCCAAAAATAATGTTGAATTAATCCCATTCATTTCCAGATATTTTGGTGGTGCTTATCCAGCATAAAGACTTCCATATATTTACTTTTAATCCCTATTAATTTGTTTCCCTTTTCATTAGGCCCCTCATCATTTGGGGATAAGTTTTGCCTATGTTTTAATTTCCACTATAGTTTCACAGACTAAATACCTGGACTGGAGAATGAATTTAGAAAGCAGGCATTCCCCATTTGTTCCTCTACATCCACACTCATTTTTTTTTAGCCCAGCTCTGACCATGAGAGGTTAGAGGAATGAACTATCCAGAAACCCTTACCCTCTGGCTTAAAGTTGGCAAGAGATTGGCAGACAACAGGGACAGAAATATTGGTATTCCGCTATCAGCGATCCTTCTTTTAAGGCTGTAGCCCTTTCTGGGTTCCAGTAATAACTCTCCCCTTGCCCTTCCAGGTTTGGGTATGATTAAAAAATAAAAAAAAAATTGCCGGGCTTGGTGGCTCAGCCTGTAATTCCGCGCCTTTGGGAGGCTGAGGTGAGTGAATTGCCTGAGCCCGCGGGTTCGAGACCCGCCTGGGCAGGCCAAACCTCATCTCTACAATAAATCAAAAAATAGCCGGGCGTGGTAGCGCGCGCCTGTAATTCCAGCTACTCGGAAGACTGAGGCGGAAGGATCGCCGGAGCCCAGCAGGCGAGGCAGCGGTGGCCGGGAGCGGCCACTGCATTCCAGTCTGGGCGACAGAGTAAGACTCCAACTCAAAAAAAAAAAAAAAAAATCTTTCTACTCTTGCTTATCATTGAGAGCTTTACCATCCCATAAAAGTTTCTTGAGTGTTTTCCATAATTATTTAAATGGTCCCTTTATTAAACACTCTTACACTACTCCCTTGATTGTGCCATTTATTTTCTTCCAGATCCCTACCCATATAAAACTATCCTTCTCTTTAAGTGAACCCAGGTAGCTTTTGGTAACTTATATCTATCAGGTTATTGACTGCCCCTGAGTTATCTTGAAAAATTTCCATCTCACTATCCATAACTCCTGTCCAGGAAACATGTTGACAAACCTTGGCACTACTCTGTGCAACAAAGTAAAGGTAGGGAATTGCTTTGACTCTTTTAAAGTGGAGGATATAGCGTTTCCACCTATCCCCCTTTCCGCAGGAAAAGATAAAAGAGGACTTCCACATGCTTTTGAGTATTTCTAAAGTAAGCATAGAAATTCTGAGCAGAGGAGCAATCACATTTTTGAGATGATATGACCTTGAGACTCACTGTGTAATTATGATTGTGTCATCTTCATTATCAGATATTTTGTGCCTTCCACATATGAGGACCTATACTAGGTGCTGGGTACAAAGATGCAGAGTGTAATAGTCTTGGTCTTCCGTTCTAGAGTAAAGAAACTGGACTTGACATGTAGGCTATGGGAGGGTTATTTGATTATTTTTCTTTTTAAAAGGCATAAGATGATCTTTCTCTTATATTCTTCCTTATATCATTCAATTCTATCACCATTGACCTGTTCACTCTGTTCCACATAGTTTATCACAGAATCATAGAATTCCTCTTTCTAAAGCAGCACTGTTCAATAGAAACATAATGTGAACCACATGTGCAATTTTACTTTGAAAGATTGAAAGGTGAAATTAATTTTAATTATATATTTTATTTAACTCAGTATGTTCAAAATATCATTATTTCAACATTTAATCAATATATAACATTTTAGTGAAATTATATACTTTCTGAATACTAAGTCTTAAAATCTGGTGTATATATTGCACTAAGTACATTTCATTGCAGACACCAAATATTCCTCAGAAATGGTCTATATTTTGATTTCATCAAATTTATGGTTGTTCCAAAAATACTTGAAAGTCTTCTGATAACTGAATTGAGTACTTATTTTTACATTTAAATATAAATTAATTAAATTTTCACGCAAATTAAATATTTAGTTGCTCAGTCACATTAGCTACATTTTGGGTGTTCAGGAGCACTATGGATGCCATCTTGGATTACACAAGAGTAAGTTATTTCCACAATGCATTTCCTTTTCTCATTTAACTACTAAAGCCTCATAACAAATCTTTCTCCTTGACCATTTGGATTATTACCACATTCTCCTATCTAGTGTCTTTTCTTTAATGTTCTTCCAGCTCATTCAAGCCCATCTTTTTCATTGACTTCTGGAGATTTTGGTAAAACACATATCTGGTATCAGTATTTTACTGCTTAGGAATTATTTAATGCCCACTGTTGACTGCAGAGTAAAGCCCAATTTCATGACTATCGCCTGCTAGACCTCTCTGACCTGGTCCTTGTCAGCCTTTCCAGCTACTTATTCTGTCACTAGTCACATATCCTCTTGGGCTTTAAATGCTCTGGACTCTTTTCCATTCTCTAAGAGCAGCAGGCACAAACAATCTCTCATAAATTCACTTGCACCGAGTTCTCTCAAATCTTGCTCTTTCTTTAACGCAGATCCAGTACCGTTTTCCTATAATAAGCCTTCCACTAGCCCTTCCCCATTCATATTTCAAATAAAACATTTTTCCCATGACATTACCTTAACATGTAATTTGATTTGTCTCAAACTAGTCTGGGAGCACAAAGCAGAGGTCAGCAAACTATAGTCAATGAGCCAAATTGTGTGCTTTAGAAAATAAACTTTTATTGGAACACACACATGCTCCTTAATTTGCGTATAGTCTATTGCTGTTGTCATGCTCCACTGTCAGAGTTGAATAGTTGCAACAGATTGAATGACCCATGAAGCTTAAAATATTATATTATCTAGACTTTTAGAGAATAAGTTTCCTATCTCTCTCCTAGAGAATGGAGACTCTGTTTTATGCATCCTCAATGCCTAGCACTGCACCATGGCAAGTTCTCAGTAAGTGTGTGTGGAATTGGTCAATAAATAAGTTGAATAAAATAGAGTTAGTGAGTTGAATGAAAGTTGAAATTTTGTCTGTTATTAATGATATTGCTAAGGACAGGAATCATTTTTGCTACCTTTCTTATTTCTATTTTTTTTTTAATTTTAAAGATGTAGGGTACAATTCAGGGTTAAATACATAAGTGACCATCGTAAAGGTAAAGTTTGGGCCTTCCTTTGGCCCCCAGTTTACCTGGTATGAGATTGGGTACCCTTATTGATGTTATGAGACCCCTTCCTTGGCAGTGTCCCACTACTGCCAATCCCTTTCTTATAGTATTATGATAATTTTTCAGAGTCCACTTTTGAGTGAGTACATGTGATATTTATTTCTGTGATAGATCACTGAGTATTATAAACTCTAGATCCATCCAGGCTGTTGCAAAGTCCATAATTTTGTTCTTCTTTATGGCTGCATAATATTCCACCATATATATGCTCCACATTTTTTTTAACAAGTCCACTTTTGATGGACAGCACGGTTGGTTCCACGTTTTTGCTATTGTGAACAATGCTGCAATAAACATGCATGTGCAGGTATCTTTTTTATAGAATGATTTGAGTTCCTCTGGGTATATTCCCAAAAGTAGGATTGCTGAGTCATATGGAAGGTCAATTTTTAGATCTTCTAGGAATCGCCACACTGTTTTCCACAGAGGTTGTAGTAGTTTACAATCCCACCAACAGTGTTGAAGTTTTCCCTTTTCCCTATATCCTCTCCAACATCTGCTGTTTTTTAAGTTATTGACGATGGCCATCCTGACTGGAGTTAGGTGGTATCTCAGGGTGGTTTTAATTTGTATTTCCTTGATGATTAATGAGGCTGAGCATTTTTTCTTGTATCTGTTGGCTGATCGTATGTCTTTTTCTGAGAAGTATCTATTCATATTTTTGCCCACTTTTTAATAAGGTTGTTTTTTTTTTTCCTTTTGACACGTTTGAGTTCCTTGTAGATCCTAGATGTTAGGCCTTTGTGTTTTAGTCAAGCAGGTATAAAGTAAGGTTCACTACACTTTTCTATAAATTAATGATATTTATACTATATCACAGAATTAAACAGGATCCCTGCTTATCGCCAAACACAAAAGTCAATTCTAAATTAATCAAAGACCTAAATGTAAAACCTCAAACTATAAGAATCCTAGAAAATGCAGTACACCCTTATGCAAATTGGAATAGGCAACCAATTCCTGATCAAAGCATCAGATGCTCATGCCATAAGAGATAAGATAGACAAGTGGGACCTCGTCAAAATGAAAAGCTTCTGCAAAGCAAAAGAAACCATCAAGGGAGCGGGAACACAGCTAACAGAATGGGGAAAAAATATTTGCCAACTGTATATCTGACAAAGGCCTAACCATAAGAGGCTGAACAACTTACCCAATTTAGCTCAGGTAAATTAGTGAACCATATAATACTCTAGCCTCCTGACTCCTAGTCCACTGCTTCCTGTACTACCTCCCAATTCACATTTCTGGATGACCATAACCTAAGGCACATCCACTTTATTTTTATTTTAACATTCATTTTAAGAAATGCATTTCTGCTTAGAGAAAAAAAAGCACTACAAAAGTAATCCAACGATGATTTATTTTTACCAAGACTGTAGGGAACTTAGCCAGAAACGCCAGCACCATCCAAATTGCCTATTTAAGAGTTTTGCTGCTGACAGTCTGAGATACTGTGAACAAATCTCTAAATCTCTCTGAACCTTAATTTCTGATCTGCAAAATGAAGAACCTGAGCTAGATTAAATCTAAGGTAATTTCTAGCATGTATGTGTGTGTGTGTGTGTGTGTGTGTGTGTGTGTGTATTTTAATAATATATAATATGTAAAACTGTATATAAATACACACATAAATTATAACAGACATGTATAAATTGTATATTTATGTTTAATAACTATTTAGTATATGTTTATATATATAATTTTAGGAGTGTGATTAGGAAGTGCCGGAAGCAATTGAAGGAGATGGATCTGGGCTTAAATAAGAAATTCCTTTATATGGGTACAGGCTTCCTAAAGTGAATTGGAATACCTTAAGTCATGGTGAATTTCCTGTTATTGACAATTTAAACCGGGAATGGACAGCAACTTGGTGAAAATATCATAGAATTTATTGAAATATTAAATTAATGGTTAGATTACAATTATTATTTTCATACTTTGCACTTTGTGAGAAAACAGATATGTAGAAATCTCCGGGCAGAATCACACAATTTGTCATTCAACAATTGATTATTGAGTACCTTTGAGGATTCTAGGTACTGTGCTAGAACTAGGGATGTCAAGACTTAGGACACGGCCTTTGTCTTAAATTTTGTAGACCAGGGATGCACAAACTGTGGCCCAAAGGCCAAATCTCACCCACTGTGTGTTTTTGTAAATAAAGTTTTATTTGAATACAGCCATACTCATTTGCTTTCATATTGCTTACAGCTATATCTGCATTACAACATAATTGAGTACTTGTGACAGAGATCATATGGCTCACAAGCCCAAAATATTTATTATGTGATTCTTTATAACAAAAGTTTGCCAACCCTTGTTGTAGACAAACATTTACATCTGTAACTTCAATCCAGTGGACTAAGTGGGAAACTGGAGAGAGCGCAAAGGCAGCACATGTAATTATTTCTTCTTGAAGAAAGTTCAGAAATTTTTCAGAGGAATTAAACCACATAATCATGCTTCTTTTGGGTGGAATATACCATAGAGATTATAACTGTCTCAATTTCCTATCCTCCCCTCCACATATTGCCTCTACAGCATTCATGATACACCATTGACATTTCTTCTAAAAGGAGAGCATGTGTGCTCCCTACAGAGAAGTGGCAAAATTGTATAAAATTTAGCCTGTCAATTTATGCAGAAGGAGATAAATCCATAGGTGGCCTTTGCATTTTAAAAGAAATTAAGAACCACCAATCTTCATGCCACTGTTTGAATTTCAAATCAAACGAGTTCATACTCTTTATCTGGCCCGTGCTGAGGACATCAATCTATAGGAAACACTTGAGAAAATAAGGGCTTAGGTCCTCTTCTCCTTCCCATACAAGGGATGAAAGTTCAGTAGTGTCTGTTGCCATGGTTTTACCACTCTGGCAGTATGCTTACGTCATGCTAAGTAGGATTCACAATTTCTCAATAACCAATTGTGTGAGGGAAGGGAAGACTAATTAGAACCACCTTCATCACTTTGATCCTCATACAGGGCCTCCTGAAGTGCTCGCCACAGTTGAAATTCTCAAATAAATGATGTTGACTGACTGACTTTTTCTAGAATGTATTGTCAATCTGGAAAGGACTGCAACAGTGTGATTAATGATTTGTAAAATATTCTTTTCACATACACATTCAAAGCCTTAATCCTCTAATTATTTTCAAAAATGCAATATAAGATTATGATGACAATGGGAGTCCTGAATATTCTTCTGAAAAACTTCTGAAGGTCTCCTTGGAAAAAATCCTTTTTTATTAATTTTAATTTGGGCATGATTTCAGACTTTCAGAAAAGTCACAAGAACTGTACTCTATAGTACACCATTCTTCCTTATATTTTTGTGATTGCAGACAATGCTGCAATAAATAACCTTGTGCTTACATATTTTCATATTGTTGGTGATGCATTTTCAGGGTAAATTCAGATAAATGGGATTGCTGGGTTGAAATACATATATAATTTTATTAAATATTGCTCAATTCCCTTCAGAAGGTTTATATTCTTACCAGCAATAGATGAAGGTGCCTGTTTCTTTCTAGCCTTACCTGAAGAGTGTGTAACACTTTTTAATTTTCCCCAGTCTGATAGGTGAGAAATAGTATATCAGTGTAGTTTTAAATTGCGTGTCCTTTTTCTTTGAGTGAGGGTGAATATTTTTTCATAAAGTTTAAAGCCATGTTAATATTTTTTGTGACTTGTCTTTATATTTTTGACCATTTTCTGTCTGAGATTAGGTTTTTTTCACCTCAAATTTGAAAAATTCATTATTTATTAGAGAGATTAGCTACTTATCTGTCATACATGTTTCAGATATTTCTCACGGTTTACCAATTGTCTTTTAATTTCGTTAAGGTATTTATGGACATGCATTAAGTTCCTTGTTGTTGTCTTTTTTATTTGTTTTATTGTATCTGAATGTGGAGTTCTAGTTGAAATACCTCAATCTCCACCCAGATTAATGAGGAATTTACACGTTTTCTTCTAGTGTTTGTATGTTTTCATTGAGCAATTAAATCACTGTTTCATTTAGAATTTATTCTTATGTATGGTATGAATCATGAATCTAATTTATGTTTTCCAGAATGACTAATCATTGTTTCAGTATCATAAAAAAGCCCATCTTTGCTAATGTTATTTGAGATGTCAACTTTATTATCTACTAAATTCCATATTTCCTTGTGCTTATTTTTGAAATTTCTCCTTTTTTTGTGGAACGTGGGCAGTGTTTCTGAACTTTCTATTCTATTTCACTTTGCTCTATTGATGTGTAGGTGCCACACCTTCTTTTTTAAAAAAATGTTTTCTTCATATTTTCCACATCTTTATTAAGAACAAGTAATAACTGTATATATTTACAGTTTACAGTATAATGTTTTGATATCTGTATACATCATGAAATAATTAAATCGATCTAATTAACAACCCCATTACCTCATATATTGGCATTTTTTTGTGTGGGAGAGAGTACATTTAAAATATACTCTCTCCCACGTGTGGTGGCTCTTGATGGTAATCCCAGCATTTTGCGGGGCCGAGCCCACGTGTTCAAGACCATCCTGTACAGCATAGCAAGACCTTGTTTCTCAAAAATAATAAAAATAATAAATTAGCTGGGCATGGTGGCTTGGGAGGTTGAGGTCAAAAGATCACATGATCCCACGAGGCTGAGGCTGCGGTGGCCATGAGCGTGCCATTGCACGTCAGCCTGGGCAGCAGAGTGAGACCTCAACTCAAAAAAATAAAGAAAAAAACTACTCTCTTAGCAATTTTCAAGTATACAATAGAGCATTATTAACTGTACTCATTGTGCTGTACGTTAGATCCTCAGAGCTTATTTCTCCTATCTTACTGTACTCCTTAACTAACCTTATTACCATTCTCCAGCCCCTGGTAATCACCATTCCACTCTCTGCTTCTTTGAGTTCAACCTTTATTTATTTATTTATTTATTTGTTTATTTATTTGAGTCAGAATCTTGCTCTGCCGCCCAGTCTGGAGTACAGTGGCACACTCACGGCTACCTCGGCCTGCTGGGCTCAATTGATCTTTCCACCTCAGCCTCACAAGTAATTGGAACTATAGGTGTGTGCCACTACGCCAGGCTTTTTTAAAATTATTTTTATTGGAGAGACAAGGTCTTGCCATGTTGCCCATGCTGATTTTGAACCCCTGGTCTCAGGCAATCCTCTCGCCTCAGCCTCCCAAAGTGCTGGGATTACCGGTGTGAGCCACTGCACTCGGCCTGAGTTCAACATTTTTAGATTCCACATATATGTGAAATAGTGCAGTATTTGGCTTTCTCTGCCTGGCTTATTTCATTGAACATAGTATCTTTCAGGTTAATTCCTGTTGTTGCAAATAACAGAATTTTATTTTTTTAAAGGATGAATAGTATTGTGTATATATACCACATTCTCTTTATTCATTTACCCATTGACAGACACTTAGATTGAGTCTGTATCTTGGCTATTGTATATAATGCTACCATGAACATAGGAGTAGAAGTATCTCTTTGACATACTAATTTAATTTTCTTTGAATGTATACCCAGAAATGGAATTGCTGAATCATATGGTAGTTCTATTTTAATTTTATGAAAAAACTCCATACTGGTTTTCACAATAACTGTGCTAATTTGCATTCCCACCAGCAAAGTACAAGGACTTCTTCTCCACGTCCTCACCAACCCTGTTATCTTTTTTCTTTTTTTAAATCTTTTTTCTTTTTGATAGAAACCATTCTAACAATGTGAAGTGGTGTCTCACTGTGGTTTTAATTTGCATTTTCCTTATGATTGATGATGTTAAACTTTTTTCTTATACTTATTGGCCATTTGTATTATTTCTTTTGATAAATGTTTATTCAGGTCCTTTGCCCATTTTTAGTTGAATGATTTGTTTTCCTGCTATTGAGTTGTTTGAGTTCCTTATATATGTTTGATAATAAGTTGTTTGAATTCCTTATATATTTTGGATGTTAACTCTTTGTCAAATGTGTACTTTGCAAATATTTGTTTTCATTCCATAAGTTACCACTGCATTCTTATGATTTTTATTGTATTTTGTTGCTGTGCATAAACTTTTTAGTTTGATGCAATTTTTACACCTTTTAAATGATAGATGCTTTATTGTATGTTTTATCATCTAGTAAGGCTAGTACTGGTTCATAGTGTTTCATTTTTGTGTTTCCCTGGCTATATTAAATGATTCCACATGAGGTTGAGTGACAACTAGTCTAATTCTAAAAAAAAATAGCTTGTTGATATTTTTATTGAGATTGTGTTAAAGTTAATGAATTAATTGATATCCGTATACTGTTGAGTCATTCTCTCAAAGAACAAGGACTTTCTATTTTCTGTCCTTTATGGGTGGAAAAACATTAAATTAAGGGAAAACACATGAAGCTATTTAGACTGTGAAAAGTGTATTTAATGACCATGCCATGTGCATATACAACAAGTAGAAAAGAAAAGGAGAAGAAAAGTGTGTTCCAAATCTTTTAAAATTATGTTTTAAAATTAAATTAAATTATTTTTTCTTCATTCATTCATTCATTTATTCTCAATTACTCATTCTCAATTACTTCACTGAAGCCAGAGAGCATGCCTACCAGAACTGAGGATAATAGTTGTAAGGGATAACAGTCATATCTGATAATATTCAAGATTCAAAAAGATATTAACAGTCTGGAATGATCAGTCTAAACTCAACAAGTGGGGAAAATACACTCAAGTTCAAAAGTAAAACTGTATAGATAGTAGGAAAAAGCTGTTTCAGCTACATTGCTTTTGACATCATGAGGTTGTATCCAGATTGACTAAAAACTTAAAAGAAGCCAACGTTTCTATTTAGCAGCTGTTAAAATAGTATGCTAATCCAAGCTTCATTAAAACAAATGTGATGACCAGATGAAGGCAAGCGGTACACTATTTTGATTGGACCAACATGTAGCTACTTTGGTTGAACCAACATGTAGCTAGCATTCTTTTCATTTGTGAGCATCATAAATTAAGGAAAAAATTTTGGCAAATTGCAGAGAATCTGGAAGAAAGCAGCCAGAGATGTCAAGAAGTAAAAAAAAAAAACAATAAAAACGACTTGCTGCCAGGTGCAGTGGCTCACGCCTGTAATCCCAGCACTTTGGGAGGCCTAGGTGGGCAGAGTGCTTTATCCCAGGTGTTTGAGACTGGCCTGGGCAACATACTGAGACCTCGACTCTATCAAAAAATATAAGTAAATAAATAAACAAGTCAATCAATAAATAACCTACTGCGAGGAATAGTTGAAAGAACTGGATATATTGGAGGTGAAAAAAAAAACACTACTTGGATTTTTAACGTGTCTTTTGATAAGTAGGTGTCATGAGCTTATTGTTGCTCTAGAGAGAACAGGAAGCAACAAGATAGTGAAACAAGGAGGCAGCTATGGGTTCAACTTGAATTTTCTAGTAGTGTTTCATTTGACCAAAGAGTTTGGGTGGGGACAAGAAGGAGAGACAGAATGACAATGAAAATGAAGAAATGAGCTAAGATGAAGCAAACAGTGAAAGCAGAGAGCTCAGTTAAGGGGCTGTTGGTGTGTAATAAGCAGAAGATGATGATTGTCTGGCCTAGACTCTAGAATGACAGTGGAGATAATAAAATGTGGTTGAATTTAGAATATGTTTTACAGATATAATTATTGAGATGTAATTATGGGTTAAAGTTTAGGTTTGGGAGTTGAGCAACTGGGTGGATAGTGGTGTCACTTACTAAGATAAGGAATACTGGGGACAAAGCAGCACGGGATGCAGGTGGACTCAGAAGCCTAGAGTCCTTTTATGATCAGGGCAATTCAGGGATGTCTACTAAATATTAAAATGAAGATATTTGTCATGTAGTTGGCAATGATTTATAAATGTGGAAATAGAGTGACATGTCAGCACTGGAGCTATAGATTTTTCACAGCTTTCCCTTATATGGCATTTTTGGAAGTTTGACCTAGAGCTTAGCAGTTCATTACTATATTATACAGTTCCTTCTGAGTCAGCTGCCAACAACAGGAGCACAGGTGGCACTATTCTAGGAAGCCACCATAATCTGGTTGTAGCTGTTGCTAAAGGAGACCCTAGTCTTGGTTTGGAAGACAGGAAGCTAAAATAAATAATTAAAAATTATGCAGTAGTGATAAGTGCAAATAAAGGTCTCAGAAGATAGAGATAATTGAAAACTATAGTGGAAGAAGGTTTCCTGCATGAAGTAACAATTTTTCTGGTCCTTGAAATCTATATCCCAAGAGAGAGGAAGGGTGTGGACAATGAAAGCTTTAATAAAATAGAGTGCGGTCTTAGATATTTTGTGAGAATGTGCTTTATTATGGCTTGAGTTGATGACTTTGACATTTCCTCAGAGTGCCCTGGGTGCTGTGTTCCACTTTACTTTGGGTTGGAAATATTTCAGTTTTGCCATAATGTTTGTTCATGGTTGAGGGATGTGAACAGTAGAATGTAGTGGGTCACAGGACTTTCAAGAAATCTCAAATATTTATGCCATGTGCAGCCTATCTCAAGCACCCGAGATAATCGCTGTCTCCTGAGATTGCACACTCTCCTTGGACCAGGATGCAGAGTGGTTTTCTCAGGCTAGAATCAATTCAGGTTCTGAGGTGGAGAAGTTATGGAATGAAATACAGATGTTCACAGGTGAGGGAAAGCATGGGGAGAAAATACTTCCTACACTTAGAAGTGTTGACGGGGGCTGTGATGGTGCACTCTGAATGTTGACAGCAGATTCTTTGTTTCTGCTGAGACAGCTGCCACCAACAGGAGCACAGGCTGTGCTAATTTAGGAAACCACCATAATCTGGTTGTGGCTGTTGCTCATTTTACCTTGTGATACACTCTTTCAAGTCAATTCATATAGTCCAGTTCAAATTAATGTCCTTACACCCTCACCATGAGATAGAAATTGGCTTCCCTTCACTATCCCTGCTGAAGGTGTGTTCTAGAGTGGTTTTCAACCTTGCCTTTGGAAGCACTAGGAGTTCTGGACTGCAGAGTACTAGAGCAGAGATGATGAGGTTAGGGGACAGAGGTATTCAAAGTGGAACTAAAGCCCACCTTTCCATACATACCAGCTCTGCTTTTAATTGCTTTGTATTTTGAATTTCACATATGATTTCAGTTATATAAAGTTTGAAATTTGCTATTTTAAAGAGTAAAAACAATAGATTCAAACTCTTTTTTTTTTTTTTGAGTTGGAGTCTCACTCTGTCGCCCAGACTGGAGTGCAGTGGGCGCTCCCGGCCACCACAGTCTCGACCTGCTGGGTTCCAGCGATCCTTCTGCCTCAGCCTTCCGAGTAGCCGGAATTACAGGCGCATGCTACCACGCCCGGCTAATTTTTTGATTTATTGTAGAGATGAGGTCTCGCCTGCCCAGGCGGGTCTCGAACCCGCGGGCTCAGGCAATCCACTCACCTCAGCCTCCCAAAGGCGCGGGATTACAGGCTGAGCCACCGAACCCGACTAGATTCAAACTCTTAATATGATTAGTCTTTCATTAAATTGAGAGATTTTTTTCAGAATTGTTTTTGGCTGATGTTGAAACATAAAAACTTGTTTATTTTTATGAGTAGGTGGTTATATAGCAGGAAAAATATGATTTTAAGGGGGAGAATATGTCTTCAAAATTAACAACAAAAATGACTAGAGTAAGGTGATATTGAACTAAATAAGAGATTATTTTGATAAACAATGTTATTTAAAAATTCTATTTTCATTAATCTAGTCATTAATTAATATCCATTTATTGAGTTCTCACTACCAATCGCCATGTTCTATCCTGGGTCCACAAAGATGAACTAGATACAGAGGTTATAGACATTTTTTATTCAAGCCACCCCAGATTTTTAGTACTATCCCAACATTTGCCTTTTACCTCTAGGATTAATAGTAAGAGGGAGAAAAGGGGGGTTATTAATCAAGAGACATAAAGTTTCAATTAAACAATTAAACAACGCTCTAGAGATTTTGCTGTACAACATTGTGCCTACAGTCAGCAATAATATATTGTACATGTAAAATTTTGTTAAGAGGGTAGATCTCATGTTGTGTTCTTACTAAAATAAAATATATTTTTAAAAAGTGATTAGATCCTAATATTTACAGAATGTAACTGGTACTACACTTTGTTTTACACTTTTTAAATAATTTATTTTTTTCATTCCAGCTACTTAGTGGAGAACTGAATTTATTAGATTGTAAGGTCTAACAGATTCCACCACTCCCATCCTCAATTCAGATTTCTGGAGCACAGGTTTTCAAATATTACATTTAACAGAGTACAAACAATCTAGTCAATTTAATGAGAGAATCAGGCATTTTTATATTTAGATACTTTCCTCAATATGTGTGCTTATGTTTATCATAATTGTCTGCCATTATCTCAACTCACTTTATTTTGGGTATATCCGAACATATAGAAAAGTATTTTGAAAGGGTTTAGGGACAGGAAACAAAGAGGTTGCCTCATACACCAATATGCCAAAATAGCTTAGCAGCTAATATTACCTTGTATATTTATTTCCTCAAAGTCACCATACATAGGTGATTTTTGTTACGCATATCTGAAGGTGTTTAGAGTTTAATGTATAGGAAGTTATACAAATTTGTGTTTATAAAACATACATATATAAACTCATGTCAGTTTAACATATGAGATTAATTCTGCACCTAACTGAAAATCTGCTTTTTAAATTTCATTGGTATCAACAAATAATTGTTATGAGACTTTTTTATCCTTAATGAATCATGAAACCATTAAGTAATATTAAATACTCTTATCAACTTTCACTCTATGATTAAGCTGATACTCCAATATTTCCTTAAACCTCACATCCCGAAATGAAACTAAAAGACTGTAAACAACCTGTTTCTAAAACTAGAATTATTTTAATGTAGTTCAGTGGGAAAGGCAGTCTCAAAAATTGAATAGTCATCTATTTCAAAACTCACTATAATATAGCACAAAGCAAAACTGGATGTGAACTGTGTTTTTATATATATACAACATAGATTTAAATGGCAAGGAAGCCTTTTAAAAATAGCATGTGTGTATTTATACAAAAATAATCTAAGTCAAATTGACAAAGAAGAAAAGCACATGAAGTGCATAGTAATCTACTGTGTTAATGATATTCCTTTTATGAACCAGGAAGATCTCAATAATTTATGTGGTTTCATGTGTGTGTGTGTCTATGTGTACACCTCCCAAACACACATATGATATTGTGTTTATAGTTACACCTCCCATACACACATATGATATTAGTGCTGAAGAATTATGGTTAAAAGTGACATTGATTAATTCATTATTGGCTCCAAATAATGATTCTGTCCACATACCCTGGGAAATTTGTGCACAGTGAATTGCACAAGTCAGGTGCAGGTGACATATGACAGGGAATGTTGGTGGCAGGAGAAGCAATGACAATGAGCTAGAAAGCATTTTTCTGAGAAAATATAATGCCACATTTGAAGAATTTAGCTGCTCATGAGAGTAAAGTAGATGATTCTAATAAGCCCAGGAAAGTGGGTTTGAAAGGATAAATCAGAAGCTGAGTGCTTGCTGTTTAGCTCGAGCACTTTTTCCTTGTTAGGAAGCTAAGGATATTTTAAGTGAATGAAGAGGAAAATGTACATTCTGTAGGAGCAAAGTGTGTCAGGTTTTATAAAGCATATTAAGTCTAAATGTGGTAACATATGCTTCGCTTCGGAGGGGTCACCTAGAGAGCTGACTCCTTTCTGGAAATAATGGCACAGACTGCACCAAAGTAGGCACTATTATACAGAGTATAATTTTAATTTTTTCATTGCTTCTTAGTCCCAAACCATACTTGATGCTGCTACTGAATTTGGCATTGAATCAAAAGACCAACTCTGCTGCACAGAAGCAGACGTAGCTGCAAAGTTGTGCTTTTTGTGAAAGCCATGCTGTTGCTATTTTTAATAAAATACTGTAGAGTTGTGTGGAATAGAAGAAAGCTTCATCAGAACTCTAGGCCAAGACATCATCAGCTAGCCAGAAAGGACATGCAAATAGATAGCTGTAGTACCCAGGAGAGTCCCTACAATCACATCCTCAGATAACTGAGGCAGTATCTTACCAATTTCATAAACTCTTAGCATAAAAGTATGGCTCAGGTACAAATATATTATGTGGGCAGTGCTCATTTCGGCCTTACCCAGTAGACCGTGGGGATGGAAATCCTAAAGATTAAGTCTGAATTACTAAGACCCTCATCCAGGACAATAAATATGTAAGAGAGCCTAGCCCAAGTAGAAATGAATGACTCAGAGTGGACCACATTAAACATGAGGCAATCCCCACCCCCAAGCAATCTGAATGCTCATCTTGATCCAATTTCTAGAGCCCTGTCTCCTACCTTCCCCTCTAGCTATTAAAAAAAAGTGTTAGATATTTCTACTCAAATTCTATATCTAATGGTTGGATCACATCTGAATCATCTCCACTTTTTTATCAGCAGTAGCAGTTATGCAGCTAAGATAAGTCATGCTTTGACATCCAAATAAAGGACACTACAAATCATAGGGATTTGAACTGAGAGGCTAGAAATGGAGGCAAAACAGCTAATTAGGAGGTAGGTATGTTGTAACAAGAAAGAGATGGTGGGCCTGAACCAAAGCAATGGCCATTAGATTTGGACAAATGCAAGCGTAATTGGGTAAAAAGGTCTAGTTAACCTGGATATGTGACTTAGAGGGAAGAAAAAATGTTGAGCCTGAGCTTTCAAACCTTAGTTCCTTGACAAATGGAGATGCTCTGCATAGAACGACATCAGAATGAAGAGTCAGTTAAAGATGCTGAATTCTGTCTCAAATGTTATAAATCTAGGGTACTGATAGAACATGACATTGCAGAATTAATGATTTGTAGAGAGGCCACAATTTGAGAATGGTATGAATAGAACCTAGGAATAGGTAAGACCACTAAGACAGAGCATATAGATAGAGAGGAAAAGGAGTCAGGGATGGAACCCCTGTGAATTTCTGCTTTTAGTGCAGAGGAAGAAAAAGAAACTAGGAAAATGGAGCAGTGGGCAGAAAGGTAAGAAGAAAACCAGGACAGCACAATGTTACTGAAGCCAAGGTAAGAGAGGAGTTGGCTGATAATATTAGATACTTCAGAAAATCAAGGAGGTGTGTGAGCTAATTCAAAGTCATTGAATTTGGCAGGTAGAACACTATTCTCTCTCTGTATTATAACACAAGTAAATCAAGACCACCACTATCATTAAGTTCTTAATAGTACATCAACCCTGGTGATCAGTGCCTGAAAGACATTAAGGAAGTGATACAATTTTACTTTATTAATTCAACAAACCTTTATTGAATTTTACAAAATGCCAAACATCATGTAAGGTGTTAACTCTGTTTCCAATGAGGTATAATACTAGCAGTGCCTGCCCTATTTCCTTATAGATAGGTCTTGGTATAATTATGAATAGATCCTTATTATATCCTCAGAAGTGACCTGGTTTGGACAATATATTATATGTATTATTTATGGTCCACTTTTCTAGACTCACCTGGCCCATTCTAATCCCATGTTTCTTTTAGCCTGCACTCGACTGAAATGGGATCTCTATGTGGGCCACGTGCTATAGGAAAGGAATCATTCCCAACACCACTGTCTTTCCAACATAGGCTGTGTGTTCTTGAATTCACCTGCCGCAGTCTGGCTATTCATGTGTTATTTGTCAAGCATCCGACACAGCCATTCAATTTGATTGATCTTGATGATTCAGGGTAAGTCTGTCACTCACTCATAGGAATATCTTATAGTACAAACTGGCCTAAATTCATTGTTTATTTTAGCACTGTTTTTTATGTCATTATGCTTATTGTAGGCATTTTTACCAAATCATATAGTGTGAGGAATAAGTGAGGCTGGTAGAACCGACCTGCCTAAACCAGAATTTCTTCAGTGTAGAAATGAGGTTTGGGGTATTTTTAGATGGTCAATAAAGAGTTAAATGTGTCAGCTAGAGAAACGTGGAAATCCAGGCTGTGCTTATTTCTCAGGTTTATAAATAACTTAAACCTATGTAGGAGTTAATTAATTTGGCTCCATTTCACCTACAGTTTAGTTTCTTGAGGGAATAATTTGACCCTTCCTATATTCTGTTTGTAGTTATAAAGAGAACTCCCAACAAAATGAGTAAAACCTCATTCGAATTGTCTGAGTTTGCCTTTTTGTGTACTTCCATGGAGAAACTCAAAATGTCAAAATACCGCTTAAGTTAGGGATTAACACGTGTATTGTACTATTCCTGACTTGATTATTTATATTTCTGTTTTTTTTCTCTCTTAAATGACTGCCATTCTGAAGGAGTTAACTTGTGACTTGGTGACAGTAGTAGAGGCTGTTAAAAGTACACAGAATTTTGCTCACTCCATCCTGACCTCTCCTTTCCTTAGAGAGCATTTCAAAATAAATTATTGCCTTTGGGACATTAGGTCAGTTTTCTCACCTCTGAGGTGTCCTGTGATTAAATAAGAAGTTACAGGAGTTTTCTCAGTTGTCAGAATCCCAGAGCGCAGAAACACCGAACACTAGGGAAAAAAAAGACCACCTGTCATGCTGACAAATCTTCCTTGTAACACCTCTAAAAGGATCTGACAGATTAGACTGCAGGTAAGGTCTGTGAACTGAGCATAACAAAAGAAAATGAATTGAGTCATTTGATGTCACAATGCAAATGAAGTGTGACTTCATAGAAAGTACTCATTTCCAATGCCATGTCCCTTGCATCATCCAATCTCCCCAACCACTCAAGTGCATGCCATCACTGAACATCATTACAGAGTCTAACCCATTAGCTATGATGGCAGCTTGTATAGTTTTGTGGACTTCATTTTTAAGAATTTAATCTCATGAATTGTTCATTTGTTAATGTGACTAAATTTTATTCTTAGTTGCAAAAAGTAGTGGTTGAGGACAATCATATCACTCACCTAAGAAATTAGTGTAAGACTGGAGAAACAATTAACAGATAAAGTGAGAAGCCATCACCTTTGCTCAGATTTATTCAATACACTGAATTTCACCACGTTCCCACTTTGAGAATTGGTTCCAGGCTAGAGGGAAGGCTGTTTTTCTGAGCCATCTTCTAGTTAAGTTACAACATTGGGCATGAGAGTATAGTCCACAACCCTTCTCCCAAACCAGCTTAATGGGAGGATGGCAAAAATAGAGCTGCATTCTGAGGCCTCATGACTGAATCAAGCAACAACTACCTTTAGAGAGCACTTATTTTTGTCAATGACATTGCGTGTAAAGTTGTAATATTTAATTTGATCCTGCAAACTTCTCAATGAGTTACTTACTATTATCATCACAATTTTACATACAAGGAAACTTAAAAATTTCAAGTCATATCAGCGCAAAATAGCTGTGTAACTTTGGTTAGGTCCAGAATTCAAATCCAGGTTTTTAGGCCAAAGCCCATGCTCTTCATCATGTCATAAAGCTTTAGATAAAGTCCAAAAGCAGGGCAAATTGCCCTAATTGAAGCCTAGCTGAAAACCTCATTTTTAATAGGTCAGTGCATATTGTATAGTATTGATCCCTCCTTTACTTTTACACACTTCTCAATTTCAAAAAATCCCTGCCATGCACGTTAGGCTAGAAGGTGCTTATAATCACAGGGCTTTTGCTAGGCCCTGACTGCCACCCACTGATTCCTTATGCCTTGTAGTCGAGAAGTTTGGCCTCAACTCTGCATGCAGGACATCCTGGATTCCCTGGCTATGCATTTGTTGGGATCAAACTATGCAGCCCTAAAGGTAGACAGGACTATCTTCTTGTTAATCTAGAAATGGAGGCACCTCAAACCATGCGCAGAGCATGTATTAGATTTAGTGGCTGCAGTAACAAATCACCACAAACTTTGTGATTTAATTAACGAAATTTTATTCTCTTACATTTCTGGAGGCCAGAAATTCAAAATCAAGTTGTCAGCATGGCTGTGCTCCCTCTAGAGACTTTAGAAGATAATCTATTTTTTACCTCTTCTAGCTTTTAGTGGTTTCAAGCACTGATGTTTCTTGGGTTTTGGCTGTATCACTCCAATCTCTGTTTATGTTCATATCATCTTCTGTGTTTTTTCTTCTTATGTTTGCCTTAGAAATTCTTGTACCTTTCTTTTATAAGGACACTTGTCATTGAATTAGCGTCCACTCAGATAATCCAATATAATCTCATCTCAAAACCCTCAATTGTATCTGTGAAGAGCCTTTGTCCAAATGTGGTAAAATTTACAGATTCCGTGGATTAGGATAGTGACATATATTTTCGGAGACCACCATTCAGTCCACTATAGAAACTTGACATCCGTAGCTGTGCTCTGAACCACAGAAAACCAGGCTGTCCCAGGCCAGAATCAGTCACTAGGAATATATAGAATTATGACTGCCCTCCCTTCCCATCTTTTAAAATATCATCCCTCTACAAGGAACTCAAACATGCTGAAAGACAAAAACAAACAACCCCATTATAAAATGGGCAAAAGATATGAACAGACACTTCTCAAAGAAAGACATCCGAGCAGCCAACAGACACATGAAAAAATGTTCAACCTCACTAATCATCAGGGAGATGCAAATCAAAACCACTCAGAGATACCACCTAACTCCAGTCATAATGGCAATTATCAATAACTCAAAAAATCACAGTTGCTGGAGAGGATGTGGTGAAAAGGGAACACTTCTGCACTGTTGGTGGGAGTGTAAACTAGTGCAACCTCTTGGAAAGGAGTGTGGAGATTCCTAAAAGCTCTAAATATCAGCCTCCCATATGACCCTGCAATCCCCCTACTGGGAATATACCCCGAAGAACTCAAATCACTCTATCAAAAAGATACCTGCACACGAATGTTTATCGCAGCATTGTTCACAATAGCAAGAACCTGGAATCAACCATGCTGTCCATCAAAAGAGGACTGGATTAAAAAAATGTGGTACATATACACAATGGAATACTACGCAGCCATAAAAAAGAACAAAATCATGAATTTTGCAGCAACCTGGATGGAACTAGAGTTCATAATACTGAGTGATCTCACACAGAAACAAACATCTGAGTATCACATGTTCTCACTCATATAGTGGACCTTGAACATTCAACGTAATTCTATAAGAAAATGACTGACAGTGGTGGGAAACTATGGGGAGGAGGGGAAGGGAGATGGGATTAACGGTAGTGAATATCTGTCTGGGAATGGGGAGACACCTCTTATCATCAAGGGTGCCTGAATGGAGCATATTTGTATACCTAACCCTTAACTGTACCCCACAATATCATAACAAATATGGATTAAGGTAGCAAAATTAAATTAAATAAAAAAATTGTAATTAAGAAAATATATCATCCCTCACCCATCATGCCTGTCAGTTCCAAGGCTCTCTTGATGTCCACAGCATCAGTTTCTAGAATGGTCATTCTAGATCCTTTTTTTTTTTTTACTGAAGCAGGATAGTATAAGATAGAGTATAAATTTAGGAATATAAACAACTGGATAGAAGTTAATCCAATATTTTCTGGTCTGGCCTTGGACAGATTACTTTAACCTCTCTATGACTCAGATCACTCACTAGGAAAATAGAAATGAGTTTCACTTTGGTCAGAGACTGTAGAAAGAGCAAAATACCTAGAATCTGCAGAAAGACATAGGTTCGTTTTCTGCCTCTGCTACCCACTAGCCATGTAATTAGGAGAAGACAGTGATACTTTCTTTTTTTTTTTTGAGTTGGAGTCTCACTCTATCGCCCAGACTGGAGTGCAGTGGTCACTCCCGGCCACCGCAGCATCGACATGCTGGCTCCGGTGATACTTCTGCCTCAGCCTTCCAAGTAGCCGGAATTACAGGCATGCGCTACCATGCCCGGCTGATTTTTTAATTTATTGTAGA
>NW_007247447.1:192975-200323 GCF_000164805.1 Carlito syrichta
TCACCTCAGCCTCCCAAAGGCGCGGGATTACAGGCTGAGCCACCGAGCCCGGCTGACAGTGATACTTTCTAAACCTCATTTTCTTTATCCAACAATAAGGAGAATAACACTAAACCTGCAGAGATGTCAGGATTTAATAATAAAATATACAGAAAATATAACTGGTGTAAATGTATGTTTATTAAATTTATCATTGTTATTGAAGATGTCAGAGTGTCTCGTCTATGCCAGACTCTCTGTTCTGTACTATGTAGCAATGCAGATATACATCTCAGATATACTTATAGAGAAGGTTGACTTCAGAAAGAATAAGTATTATTGTGACAAACTGGCACTACTACTCAACTTTTGGCACCCAACATTAATTTATCAGGATATAGATAAGTCCTCTTCACTCTCGGGTAAAATTGCATAAATTTGAGGAATTTAGAAAGGACTTAAGAAGCTAGGGGTGAACTAAGTTTTAACAAGTAGATATTTTACCTATGGTGAACATTTTGGTATCAAGATCACAGATCAAACAAAGCTAATGTATTTTATGTCAAAATTCACAGATTTTGAATACATCCTGGGAATAAGTTGAGAGATTTAGATAACTAACACATGAACCATTTTTAATTGCATTTTACTTTTCTAGCCAGATGCTCATGGAGGTTGTCTTCTTATTTTACTTGCAAATTTCAGTGAGGGTCATTAGGGTGACAAAACCAGCTTGACTGATCATAAATATCTTGCTTTTACAGAAATTAAAATGTTGCTGAAGACATTATGATATTACCATTCAGACCACTGAGAGAGCCTTTCAGGATAACAGTCTGAGAGTTCACATTAGCCTTGTTACTTCTTCCTTTGATTGCAGTTAAATACAACACAGCAGCCAAGTCTTCCATGATCACATGATCAGTTCAAATGCAGTAGCACAACTAATGGTAGAGAAAAAGGACTTTCTACGTAAAACAGCCACTTAACAGTTTGACATGAAAGTGGGCCTAGTTTTCATTCTAGGCATTGGGTAAAGGCAGAACAATTTTTTGTTGCTGCAATGGGCAAATCCAGGTTTTGAGGATCCATTCCTGGGTTCATTTTTTCAGTATCCATGGAAGATTGTTTCCAGGACCCTCCCTGTCCCCTATGGATACCAAAATCCAAGAATGCTTAAGTCCCTTATACAAAATGGCATAGTATTTACCTATAACATATGCACATCTTTCTCTATACTTTAAATCAATTTTACATTATTTAGAATACTGAATATCAGGTAAATGTCATGTAAACAGTTGTTGTTCTGTAAATATATATTATTTTTATGGTTGTGTTGTTATTTTTATTTTTTTCAAATATTTTTGATAAGCGGTTGACTGGATCCACCGATGTGGAACTCTCAGATAAGAGGGCCAACTGTACTTTGAATGCACTAGCCTTAGGCCAGGTGCTAGCAATATAGCAATAAAGAAGATCCAGCCTTAACAGGTAAACTTGAAATGTTATTGTGATACACTGCATGTGGGGAAGGGTATGGGCACATACTGGGAGAGCACAGAGGAAGGAAAGCATGGCTATGTCTTAGAGAGTCAGGGGAGGTTTCTGAGAGGAGGGAATACTTCAGCTACATTTGAGAGGGTGGATGAGTGCTAAACATAGACATTAGAGGTAGAGATTTTGCTAAAGGCAGAGGACAAAGGCATAAGGATGAGAAAACACACAAAAAAACCCCATAAGGTCGGTGAAAATTATGAGAGAAAGTGTTGGTTCTTTAGGTCTAGGCCTACTTGGGAAACATTTCTGAGGTAGATTCACCAGAACTGGGTGATGGATAGGCTATAGGGAAGGAAAGGGAGTGAGGAGGGAAGAAGGCCACGCAGCTTTAGGCTCCTGTATTGGGTAGGCAGTTTGGGTTTTCTCCAGTGCCATGGAAAAAAAATATTTGTGTCCTCCCCAAATTCATATGTTGAAACCCTAATCCCAATATGATGTTATTAGGAGGTAGGGCCTTTGGGAGGTAATTAGGTAATGAAGGTGGAGCCCCTATTATGTGATTATTGTCCTTTTAAGAAGAGGCTGGAGAGGTAGCTAGCTCTCTTTCCCCCAAGTGAGGACACAGTGAGAAGTTGGCTTTCTGCAACTTGGAAGGAAGCCTCACCAGGATCTGACTGTGCTAACACCATGGTCTTAAACATCTAGTGTTAAGGACTGTGGAAAATAAATGTGTTGGTTAAGTCACCTAGTACTTATGTTACAGCAACCCAAACTAAGAAATTGGTACCAAGAAGTAAGGTGCTGCTGTAATAGATACCTAAAAATGTGGAAGTGACTTTGGAACCGGGTAATAGGTAGAGCCTGGAAGAATTTTGAAGTGCATGCTGGAAGAAGCAGAGATTATAATGAAGAGATTTTTTTTTTAAAGTCGTTTCACTTTTTATGTATTTATTTAATTTATTTTTTTTTTTACTTTTAAATTTTTTATTTTAAAATTGTGGAGTACAATTTAGGGTTAGGTATACAAATATTCATTATGCAGGTACCCTTGTTGATGAGGTGTGCCCCCCTTCCCCAAGCAGATTTCAACTACTTCCAATCCCACCCCCCGCCCCCCCCAGTCCCTCCCCCCCGCAGTTTCCCGCTACTGTCGATCCTTTTCTTACAGTATTACGGTAGTTGTTCAAGGTCCACTTATGAGTGAGAACATGTGATATTCAGTTCTTTGTTTCTATGAAAGCTCATTCAGTATTATAGACTCTAGAGACTTTTAAAGATGATTCTAGTGAGGGCTCAGAAAGGAAAGAGGAAAGCTGTAAACAAAATATCTTCTTAGAAAATAATTCTGTACAGAATATTGGTAGAAATATGGTTGATAAAGACCATTCTGGTGAAGTTTCAGATGGAAACCAGGAACATGTTACTGGACAATGAAGAAAAGATGATCCTTGTTATAAAGTGACAAATAACTTAGCTGAATTGTGGTTCATGTTCTAGTGTTTTGGAAGGTAGAACTTGCAATAAAATAAATTTGGGTGTTTATTTAGCTGAGAAGATTTCTATACAAAGTGTTAAAGGAGCAACTTAGTTCTTTTTTATTACTTATAGTAAAATGAAAGAGGAGAGCAATGCCTTGAAGGTGAAATTGTTAAAGCAAAAATTTCTCAACCTATCCATATTGCAAAAAGTGAGAACGTATATCAATAGTGGAATCAGTGGACGAAGCAATAGAACATTAAGGGTCTGGCCAAGCAGTGTTTAATGAGATCAGTATGGGTTTGACCCACAAACTTAATCAGCTACCCTAACAGGAAAACCTGTCAGTTGAAACTGAACCATTTGTATACCTAAATTGTACCTCACATATTTAAAATAAAAATAAAATAAACTGAAAGAGATGGAGATGGGAAAAACTGAAGGAAAACTCTTGGATTTCTTGGACTTTACAGGACAGGGTCACAGAATTATTTGTCTGTGAACATACTTTAATCTTTAAGAAAAGGGAATAAGGAACCCAAGGGGTAATTCAGACATCATCAGAGTCACTGCCTGGGTTTCAACAGGCCAGATAATCCTTCACCCAAAGCCATGAGGTTTGGGCCACTTACAGCCTTGGAAACCTGATCCTTGCCCAGCAGAACTGCAGGGGCAAGATAACTACCCCAGTGGGTCCAGAAGTCGAGATCTCTGCTCCAGTGTGTTCAGAAGGTGACCTCCATCTCAGTGGGTCTGGAGGGCAGAGGAAAAAGGCAAAATTAATTTTTCTCAAGACTTATAATCCCATGGCGTTTGCCTTGCCAAGTCTTGAACTTGCTTATAAACTGTCACTCCTTTCTTCTTTCCTATTTCTCCATTTTGGAATGTGAATGTCTATCCTATGCTTGTCTCACCGTTGGAAGCACGTGACTTGTTTGGTTTCACAGACTTATAGCTGGAAAGGAATTTTTGCCTAAGAATGAATCGTACCTTGAATCTCATCCATATCTGATTTAGATGACAGATGGAACATTGGACTTAAGAACTTTGAGGTTGTTTGAATGGAAAGAATTATTTTGCTTTTAAGAAGGATAGGGATTTTGGAGGGCCAGGATAGAATGCAATGGACTGAATGCTTAGGTACCCCTAAAACTCATACATTGGAATCCCGATGTGATATTATTAGGAGGTGGGACCTTTGGAAGATAATTAGATCATGAGGGTAAAGCCCTCCTGATTGGATTAGTGACCTTATAAGAATAGGCTAGAGAGCTGGCTCTCTTTCTGCGATGTAAGGCGAAGTTAGCTATCTGCATCCCAGAAGAGGACTCTCACCAGAACCCAACCATGCTGGCACCCTGATCTCAGACTTCCAACTTCCAATATTGTGAGAAATAAATGTTTCTTGTTTAAACCATTCTGCCTATAATAATTTGTTATAGCTTCTCAAAATGACTAAGACACCCAGTGTCTGTTTGGGGGAGCAGAGATTTTTTTTTCTCTATGCAGCAAAATCTGGTCTGCCATAGTCAATGCTTCCCTGAAGCTTCCACAGCCCCATCTGGTCGATTAAGGGCTAATTCAAATATCAATTAATCACTCCTCATTTAATTTCTTTTAAGACATTTTCACAGTACAAATAATGAGGAAAAAAATCTTCTCCTTTGAAAAGTTAAGCAAGACTCGCCACTTTAAAGAAATTAGTCTAAAACTGTTGCAAAATGTAAGCTAGTAAGTGGGAAAATAGTGGCAATTTGGTTCAGGAGCTTAGGATTTCTGTTTCACAAAAGAAATATAGGTGCATTAGTTAGCTACAGAGGCTTTTCAAATAAAGAAGAGGGACTCCCAGTGATTTCTGGGGTTTTTTCAAAATTACCTATTGCATTTTCTTTGTTTGACTTCATGCTTGTATAACTGATGGTGCTGTTATTTGAAAAGTGGAAGTTGATTATAGAATTTTAGTGTTAAAGGGACTATTTTAACAATATTAAGGTCCAGAAAGGCAATATGCCTTGCCCAGGGTCATACAACTAGTTTGTGACAGATATAGTTGGGACCAGAAGATGAGGCAGAAAGTCTTTTGTTGCCTTTTTGTGGGATCATTACTGCCCACTGGCCTTGCTTGTGAATGATGGTTAGGTCTGGCTAGGTGGACAGAAAGACAGTAGAAAGTGTAGTAAGGAGATAGTGGGGGAATTCTAACAAACTCTTAGAAGCAACAAGTTTTCCAACTCACTGTGACACGTTAAAGAAATAAGCCTGCTTGACACAGGAGCTTCAGATTAGAGAAATTTGGAAAGCAGTCTTCCAAGCAAGGCCTGGGAAATAGCAAACTGAGTCATTCAGGCTTGAGAATGAGTTGCCATGGTCTTTTGACTTCCTGCAAATGAAGTAGTTTACTCCTCCTCAGGTGTACATACAGAGTGAGTTTTTTTTTTTAATTTCCTTCCTCCTTCCTCCATTTTTTTCCCCCTGGGAAGTGAAGACTGGAGTTCCTCTCTGACTTTTCCAAAGGACTGGTTGGAAAAATAGATAGGAAAAAAGGTTTGCATTTTATTATGTCTGTTGGCTATTCTCTAGAAGATTTTAAGAAACAGAGTGAATGATTTAATTTATTTATTTATAAAAGAGCACTCTTGTGCCAAGTCTAGCGTTAATGCTAGGGGTTTGTAGAAGCTAAGAAATAAACACCAGAAGCAATTGCTTTGGACCAAATCATTAGAGTGTGTCAGATTAGAATGATAATGATAATGATAGACAGAAGTAGACAAAATTTGAATACATTAGGGGAGGTAAAGTCAGAATGTCTTATGGAAGAATTTGATATGAGGTGTGAAAGTGAATGGAATCAATTCTAGCTTTTTTATGTGAATGACTGGGAATGGTTGGGAGAGATGACTTGTGGGGAAGAATCATGATTTTGCATCTGGAAATATTAAGTTTGAAGTTACTATTGGACATTCAAGTGGAGATGCCAAGTAGTCAGTTGGACATATGAGTGGAAATGCAAACTTGGATATCATCAACACATAGATAATATAAAAATCTATAGAACTGAATGAGGTCAAGGTCACTTAGGGTTTGAAGAGAGGTAGACTGCAAAACAGATAGGAAGAAAGGCCTGCTGGATAGAAATAGAAAGAGGAGAATGATGTATTCTGAAAGTCCAGATTGTGTCAGGTCTTGGTGGGAACTCAAGTAAATGAAGACCACTGATTTTGATTAATTGAAGGTTGTTGATGACTTTGACAAAAATGATATCTTTGCAGTGGTGAAGATAGAAACTACGTTAGATTAAGTTAAGGGGAAAAGGGAGAAGTTAGGGTTGAAAATAGTGACTATAGACTAGTTATACAAAGATTTGGTTGTGAAAGGAAACAGAGACATGGTGTGGCAGCTGGAATGGAGAAGTGAGGTAAGATAGGCAAAAAATAGAGCATGTTGTTTGCTGATGCAGATCATCCTGTAAAGAGGGAAAAACTTAATATGCAAGAAACAGAGGGAATTTCTTGAGAAACCTAGATGGGCTGAGATGGAAACTGAACACAAGTGGGGGAGGTAGCCATGGAGAGAAGTAGGGACATTTTATTATAGTGCTCCTGCTGGTCAATTAAGTGAGTCAGTTACATCGTTTGTGAGTGAAGGGGTGGATGTTGGATGCGTTTGTAGGTTTGAGAAGACAGAAAATGCTATAATGTTGTTTTGGAGAGTGAGAATGTAAGCATTAAAGGGAAGTGTGATAGAATGTTCAGGCACCACAGAAGGCTCATTAGAAATGTGCAACCAGGACTTTAAAATGAAACCTGTCGACACAGCTCTGTGTTTTTCTCAGGAAACATTCAGTTACTAAAATACAGTGATGAAGTAGGCAGAAAGTAGAGTTAACTAGAATTGGGCTTTGTAAATAAGATGTGATGGAGGGAGAGATAAATTATGGAGTTTAGCATGTTTGGAAGACAGTGAATATAATGGATAATCGAATCAAAGGTCTGGATAGAGAAAAGTGAAGGCTTGAGGTAGATGACAAACTGTGAGAAGATGGTGAGGTCAGCACCTCACAGGTTTTGATGAAATGAAAGAATTAACAGAATGAAATTACTCTGGTGGTGAACTGAAGGAAAAAGAAGCAGGCTGATTGAAAAATAAGGACCCAGACTGGATGGGCAATAGTGCTGAATAGTGCCAGGGGAGGGAAGGAGGGGGATCATATAACACTTTTAAGGGTACCTGATCCCAAATCAGGTGAAGTGAGGACCAATGGGAGGCCCAAAGTTTGCCTGTACGATGACCACTTATGTTCCTAAATGTGAATTGTACTGTACATCTTTAAATTTTTTAAAAAAAGAATGTAAAATTGAGAACTAAAAGACAGAGAGAGAGAAAGGGGAGGGGAGGG
>NW_007247447.1:200447-219996 GCF_000164805.1 Carlito syrichta
AGAGGAGAGGAGAGGAGAGGAGAGGAGAGGAGAGGAGGGGAGAGGAGAAGAGAAAAGAGAAAAATAAGAACCCCAAAGTGAGATTAGTGATTTGTTGGTCAAGTAGGAGGGGGACCGAGTATTTCTAAAAGGAAGGAGCAGTCAACCAATCAAGATAACAAGTAAAAAGGTGAACACTGGATATAATGACAGGATCATTGTTGAACTTGACAAGAGTCATTTCAATGGAATGACTGCTAGGATCCACTGCAGTGAGTTGAGGATTGATTTGGCAGTGAGGAAATTGAGACAGAGAATTCAGAAAACCCTTTCAAGAAATAACTGCTGTTTAAGCATTTTTATGATAGCTACTTTTAAAATACTCATCGGAGAACGCCAACATCTAAGTCATCTTAGAGGCATTGGCTTGACCTGATTTTTTTTTCATTCATATTGTGATTTTCCTGCTTCTTAGCATGACAGATGATTTTTTTTACTGGGTTCTGGACATTTTGGCTAATACTTTAGGAGACTGTGGGTCCCATTTAAATTGTTTCTTTTAGCAGGAAGTCACCTCATTAAGATTTGGCATTAAGGTTCTGGCCAACTTCGTGTGTTGTGGCAGGTCAATTGTAGTTTAATTTTTAGAATTTTTACAGGGCTATTTTGGTCAGTATGGTTTATCCGGTGGCTCAGGAACTCCCACTGCTCCCTGCTGGTACTCCTTAAGAGGGCAGAAGGGGTTTCTTCCAGTCACAAGGATAAAGAACCTTCCTGGGTGGGCAAGTTGTCATGGCTGTATCCCTCCCACCATTTCCACCCACGCTCTTCAGTATCCTATGTCCTGGCAGAGGAAGGGACTCTCAGGCTCCTTTGTCCCCTCTGTGGGCACAAAAATGCTTCATGCACAGGGTACCTTTTGGGGCAGGATTCCCCTGGTTGGTGTTGCCTGGATACTGGATGCCTCTCAAAATGGGAGAGTTTCAGGTCTGTGAAAACAAACTTTCTGGATGAGTCCTGCTTGTTGTGGCAGGGTACCCTTGACAGTGCTGCCTGACTTCCTGGTGCTACTCACTAAGGGAAGAGAATCCTGGACTGGCAGAGGAAGAGGGTACTTTCCCTGACTGCTTATTGTTGGCAAGGCTCATAGTCAGTCCCCCTTGCTGACATTGCCAGGTTCACCTGATGTCAGAGGGATTACTGTTTGATCCAGGGAAGAAGTAAGCCTACCTAGGCTGCCTCCTGTTGTTCAGTCAGGGATCAGAAAATACTGGGTCTGCATCACCTTCTGTTGGGCAGGAGGGAATCATAAGACACCTGCCACTGTACTATTTCTCCAATCCTGGAATCCTAAACCAGGTAGGCTTCCTTTTACCATCAATCAGAATTCTCCTTTGGTTGTTGCTTATTCTCAGGGTTTATATGTGTATTTTGTGCAGAGAAGCAGGGAGAGATATGTCTACACCATCTTGTCTGGATTAGAAGTCTGATTATGTTTTAAAGCCCATATGGGGAAAACAAAGAGAAAGAGAACAGTCAATAGAGAGGTCCCCAAAAGGGCTAAAAGAAAAAAATTGAGAACACAGACAAGAATACAAGCATTAGCAAGGGGCAGGAGAGAAGATGCAGATTCAGGTACATTTACAGGCTTGGAGTAGGAATTTGAGGACATTTTTAGTGATATGCCTAGTTATTTTTCTGTTTGGAAAACATTCCAAACAGAGAGGCAGTATAAAAGCTCTGACCCTGAAGTATTACATTTTGGTTATGAACCTCAGTTGTGCTTCTTACCAACTGTGAGACCTTTGGCAAGTCACTTAAATCCCTCTGTGCCTCAGTTTCTCATAAGATGGAAATAATAATAGTATATATCATAATAGGACTGTTATGATGATTAATTGAAATGAATTAATATTGTAAGATGTTTAGAATATGGTATTAAAAAGTGTTATGTATATAAAAATATTTCACAAGGTTCTTGTGGGTATTAAATGAGATCATCTCTACAAAGTGTGTAGCAAACTGCTTGGTATACAACATTCAATAAACGTTACTATCATTTTCATAATTATTCTTTTCAGCCTTAGGATATTTCCTTGAAGTAAAATTATTGGTCAAAATCTGCCAAACTCAGCCTAATCCCCTGTTTTGACAGAGAGGGTCTAGGTGAAGGTGGGCACAGGCACAGGGTACCAGTTTTAGTAGAAATAGTGGGGATGGGGTGACTGAGTATGAGGAACTCTAAGATGAAATTGGAGCATCTACTTCCTTGGGAAGCTTTAGGTGAGTGCCTAAGGCTCACTGACCTCTTCCAGTCTCAGTGAACATTCTGTTGTAGTACTGCTTACTTGCCGTGTAATGTACAGCTCTCTGCTTGCCTTTTCCTTAAACCTGAGTGCTTCTCCAGGGTAGGAACCAGCAATAAGAAAACATTTCAACTTTCTCACATCACAACATGCTTCCATGCTATAGCATACACCCTCTGTCAAAATAACATTTGTGAGTCCCTGAAAAACCAAATGGTTCAAGTCTGAAACATGTTAATATGAGCAGTCAGTTACATAAATCATGTAACCTAAGTCATGGTCCTATTTGTTCTGTGACAAGGAAAAAAGAAAGAAAAAAAAACATTTTATGATGGAAAAGAAATACAAAGAAGAATTAGGAGTGCCATCTTGTGGAGTGATGTATCATTACTTATGGGTCCCCAAAAGCTACCAATAGGAATAGGAACTGGGTTATTTTTATTTATTTACTTGTTTGTTTTGGGTTTTTTGTTTTGTTTTGATTGTATGTGTGTTATTTGTATCCCTGAGGGCCAGTCTGGAAGAAATGATTGATAATTACTTGCTGAATAAACAAATGAATGAGGGAGGGGCATGAATAAGGGAGAGACTTGGTTGAGTTAAATGTCACCTTGATAAAATGTCTGATACGCTGTCAATTGTTGATTTAGAGACCTTTAAAAATGGAGTTGTAGACACGTCAGGGAATTGTTATGTACCTGAATAAAGTAAAACGAAGAATGAAATATTGGCATGAAGAAACAAGAATCGCCAACTCTTTCTTGTCCTGGCCTTGTCAGTAGTAGATGAGTAAACTATCTGATGGTATTTTTATCTTCCTATAATTATCAGCATGCTGCAAATTAATAACTAATTAAAGATCATGAAGAATATGGGAGGCTTAAGAGCTAGTGGGTATTGTCCATGTTCTATTATGCTAGACTAAATGAAATTTCTGACAGTCAACTATTTTGACCTATAATAATGCCAATTTCATATGGATTGGCCTAATATTTCAAATCAGTTCACTTTAAAATACTATTCTGGGCATGTGATAGGTCTGGAAACTGTCTTAGGCCCTGGAAGATACAGAGACAAATTAGATATGAACCTTGCCTTCTGGAATCTCACCGTTTGGTGTGGAAATGGGAATTTAGATAGCTTGCCCTGTATTCTAATCACTTCAGTGATGAATCAAATTTTAGACAACAGTGTTAAGTCAAATTTTGTGTGTGCAGTGGGAGCTCTAGGAAAGCATAGCAGCATGGAATTGTGGGTAACAGCATGGTCTCTTATAACAAACAATCTTGGTTTGAATGCTAATTTTATGAGTTACTAGCTAGGTGACTTTGGACAACGTGCTGTCCTTTTTTATGCCACAGTTTCCTCATCTATAAATTAGAATAATATATTGCCTACCTCATATGTTTGAAATGAGTTAATATATCCAAAGAACTTAGAATTGTTCCTCACACATATTAACTGTCATATAAATTTTAGCTATCTTCATCATCATTATCATCTCTATTCCTGCAGAGGAACCATTTGAGCTGCACTTTGTGGTCCAAGTTAAATTTTCCTATTCATTCTTTCATTTTAAAAAAAAATGAGCAAGAGTTTACTTATCAAGTTTCTACTTTTCCCCCTTCCTGTGAGGAATGGGTAGGAACATTCTCACCTATTTCTTTTTACAAGATCACCTCCTCTGTAAAGTTTGTGTCTCGAGTAGTAAAGACAGGAACTTTACAGGCAAACACATAGGAACATGAAAGGACAGAGGACAGTAAAACTATTGTCACTGGAGTGAATGGTGTGTGGGGGCTTGTGTCAACTGTGTGGAAGAGTTAAGCCAAGACATAGATTATTTGAATCTATTCATACATACACTTATGAAGATAAAACCCATTTTGTGTTGGTTTGAACAAAATCAGCTGAAATAGCTGGAAAGAAGCTATACAAAATGAGGGCAGAGGTATGTCCCATTGATGGCATATAAGCCTGTTTTGTGGATACTTAGTAAATGCTCTGTGTCCCCAAGTTGTGAAATCACCCCTTCATGAAAAATATTTTCTAAAAAATTGTTTAATTATAAATTAATTTTGTGCCATAAAAAGTATTGACAGCTAAGAAGGAGGAATGTGAATGTTAAGTGCTATGGAAGAAGGACAGTTAAAATTCCCCTTTGGTTTGAATGCTTTAACCACCTGACAATGTATTATAGCACGATTTTATGAAACATGGATATTGTTCATCATTTTAGTCTTGAGATCCAAAATCAGCATTTCAAAGTGGGAAGCTGATGGTCTATTGTTACTGGTGATTACTGTTTTATAAAATGTCCCAGCAGGAACAATATGTTTGTACTATTCATGACTTGGTCACTAAAATTTGGAAGGCTCAACAACTTCACTCATTGTCAAGTCCACCTTTGCTTCCCTGTCATCTAGGGACCCAGTGAGATTGAGATTTTTGGAGAAGCCCTGCATGTGACCCCATTGGAAGGAGTGGCACTGTGCATCAGGACAGATTTCTGGGCATACATTATGGGGAGCACAGGCCATATGGATCAACTGATTTCATGGTTCTATTTGAATTGACTTGCCTTCTGGAATTCTGATCCTTCTTTTAGTTTTATATGGCAGCTATCATTTGCTTGTGCTTATCACATCTATCATTTTTCAATGAGGACACATTTATTTTTTACTAAATATAGAACAGCCATCAACTTGAACTTAAAAAATGACACAGCAGTTAGCTCAGTCAATAGTGCAGACATATTCTTCTGTGTAGCTATGGTTTGAGTCCACTGTAGAAACTTTCATAACTAGTTTTGCCAACAAGACTCAATAAATGGCACTTTGTCCAGATTCCTATTAGGAACTAATAATATGAGAGGTAACATCAGCTTAATGTATAATATATTTGTAGTTAGAGTACATCATGAATTTCAAAGGTTTTCAAAGTTAATGATCTATTAAATAGGCCACAGAGGTAAAAGAAAAAGTGGCTTGGCTAAAACCCTAGTGGATCAATTTGTGTTATAGTTTCTAGTTCACAATCTTGCTATCAGAATGTGCTTTTGAAGACAAGAGGAGACGACTTTTACCCATCTTTGTGACTCATTAACAAAAGTTAGCATGGTCTGCCCAATGCCAATGTGAAAAAATGGTTGAAAAAATATGAAGTTAAAGGACTGATGCACAAAATATATAAGAAGTGAAGATAAACAGTGTCATAATTTTGCCTGGGTAACGCATTTGCTGTTGTGGGTGCCACAATGTCGGAGTGCAGCATTGAGGGTGAAGCTTGAGGTATGGAAGTCCCCTTTTCTAACAGGTATTCTCTCCTGTTAGCTACTGGAACAAGGGGAACTCAGATGGCTACAAATGTAGAAATAATAACAGCAATAGAGATGATAATATTAGCAACTCCAATTTCTAGAATGCTTACCCTGTTTAGGTGCTTTATATGTGTTACCACATTTAATTCTTGCTTTTCTTCCCAGTTGAAATCTTATTTTATTTTTTTCAAATCGAAGTTATTTTTAAATAAATTGTATTGTGTATATTTAAGGTATGTAAAGATGATGGATATGCTAATATCCACTATAGTAACTATTTATATGTCTATATAAATATATGTATATATCTTAATTCTTGCTTTTATAAAGCCCTCAAGCATAGAGATTTTTTTCTCCCTAATGTAATATTCTAAAAACTTCATTAAAAATAAATGTATATGCTCTCGAAAGCAGGGAGAGAAAAACCTAACAAATCCACAGCAAAAATGAAAGCACTCTCTGCTTTTCACTTTGAATGTATTTGTTATCACAGTCCCCACAGAATTTAGCAACACTACCTTTATGTTCTAAATCTTTCTAAACTGAGTTTGCTCTATTTTTCCTGAGAGGAAAGTTGCTTTCTCTTCCAAAATCCTGACTGTATCCTTTCTCCTTGTGTAGTCCATCCTGAAGTCAAGGAAAAACCAGAGAGCGTTTTCATGTGTCTCCACTAATTACTGCCCTAAATGTACCTTTTCCTGGAGGGACAGTATCAGGACTATCTTTTCTACTTTGGCTGTTAGTACACAAAGGCATCACATGTAAGGTTTCCAGATTTAGCAAACAAAAATAGAGGATGTCTCTATTCTAAGAACAAGATCATTTTAGTATAAGTCTGTCCCAAATATTACATGGGACAGACTTATACTAAAAAGACACTCATGGTTTATCTGATATTTAAATTTAACTGAGCATCCTATATTTCATCTGGCAACCCTGAATGCTAATTATAATGTCTAGATTACATAATTGAGATCCAGCAGTAAGACCAATTTTAACTTGTTTCATCACAGTGGGAATCCTGCCGAATGATCTCCACTTCCTTAGAGACAAATGAGCAGCAGATGTCTGATTTGGTGAATGGGCCATCAGCTGAGTACAACCAACTTATATAATAACTTAAGCAGGCGATAAGAAATATGCTAGTTGTAGGTAGGCTTGCATAGAAATTTTTCTTAGTTTACTCATTTTAGACTTACCATGTTTCATAGTTTGAAAAAGCTGTGGAGGTCAATCCATGCAATGTCCCCTCCAAGATCCCCCACTCCAGCCTGGGACCCCATTTTTTTCACTTCTGAGTTGATGCCAAAAAGGCCCCAAGCCAAAAGGGTCAGTTGGGGCCCAAGACCAATCCACATTCTGCTTCTCAAGCCTTGCCCCCAGAAGAAGGGGCACCTCCCACCTTCTCCACTCATCCCATCCACACATGCACATATGTACCTTGCACCTGGCAGATCATGTACTCCGAGCCTCAGCCTTCTCACAGCAGGTGCCTTTTTTATAATTTTCATGAAGGCACTAGACACTTGGCCCTGATCCACAAAAACATTTAACACTAATTTGCAAAGTCAATACTAAGAGCCAAGCACCACGTTAAATTCTGGGAGTACAGAGATGAATGGGGCATGGTCCCATCTTTCTAGGAAATCAGAGGTGGCATGGGACAGACTAGCAAAGAGATTATTTAAAATGTGTCATGATAGGGATTATGGACATGATAGAGGGGAAGCTATCAGCCTGGTGGCATGGAAATGAGACGGGTTCTCAGAGAAGTTAGAGATTGAGCAGAATCCAAATGGAAGAATGGAATTAGTGAGGCAGAAGGGGGTTGAGTTGGAGAAAAAGCATTCTAGGCAGAAGGTGAAGTGGCATGAGAAAAATTCACAGTGTGAAACAGAATGTCATGCTTGGGAAACCTCAGGAAACTCATTTCAGCTAGATGGAAATTGGAGGGTGAGAATGTGGCAAATCATAAAGGGCCTTTTCAGAGATAATGATTTGGAAAACCCTATATTAAACAATACCCCGTTGGGTAGTATTATTCCTGCTATATTCTCTCCAGTGCCTACAATAGTGACTGGAAAATAGTGGGCACTCAATACACATGTTATTAAATGAATGAATGAACAAGTCATTGAATGGATGACAGGATTTATCAGAGCCTTTAATAAGCCAGTGTATATTACATATATCAAAAGAGGGACAAAGTATGAAGAATTCCCACTTTATTTGTTCACACAACTTTTCTTCACTGAATAAAATATTTCTATAAATTAGTTTTTGAAACACATTTGGAGTGACCATGCTCTAAAGGAGACATAAAAATTGATAACTACATGAATAACTATAAAGAGAGAACTCCGTGATAAAGTTTCAGGGCTTATGATTATGGAAAATGTTGCTCAAATTTTCTTTATAAGAGTCTTCTTGGTACTGGGTGATTGTTGGTGGGAGGCCTGGAAGACCAGACACAAGGTGGGCTGGCCCTAGTTTCAGGGGACTTTGCAAATAATCTTCAGAGACAGTAATTTATACTCATTCTTTATTTTTCTTCATTTACAAGTTCAGATTATACCGCAGCTAATCAGGAAAATACTTGCTTGCCCTGTGGGCCAATGGTCTCACACCAATGTCTCAGAAACAGTGGTCTCAAGGTAATAACAACATATCTCAAGCATTAACTTTATTTCAGGCATTTTCTGCATTTTTACTTATTGATTTTCCATGACAGTTATGTGCATAATATTGAGTTTTTATTATCTGCCAGGCAATGGCTAAGTAGACTTTACAAACATTATCTCATTTAATCTTCATATCAACTCAACCCATTTGTAACATTACTGAGGCACAGAGAGGTTAAATAACTTATGAAAGGTCACATAGCTGGCAACTGTCAAAGCAGGGACTTGAAACTGTGTCTGACACCAAAGCTTACATGCTTAACCACCCCATCATACTGTTGTTAGATCTATTATAAATCCTGCATAGTGTATAATCAAGTAGAAGTTGAGTTCCACTCTTCTCTATGTTCACACAAACACATCTTCAAGAAAACAATCTTATCCTCAATTGCTACCATGATATAGGCTCTATTTATGCCTGTTTGCCAAGTAGTCATGAATCAATTATATACAATCACTGTGTATATGATAGATCAAGTGTATTGACAATGTTATTAAATTAGAATAGTAAGATAAGTTGTGTTCAAATCTGATTCATAACTGGTAGTTGACGCAAGATGTTTACTACTCACAGCATAACACAATTAGACACCACCTGGGACAGACCCAAACCAGTCAGGAGTATGCTGTGCTGGACTCGAAACTCCTTAGTCTTCTTCATTCTCCCCTCTGGGATTCTAGGGACCTATGAATCTGCTTTTTACATCCCCTCACACATAGACTGAAATAAAAGGAAGTAGGCTAGTTGTGAAGATTAATGAGAGCTTCTAGGCTGTTGACACAGAGACTGGACCCTTGTGATTGTTTTTTAGTATACTACCTACTCTTATTTTGCATATAAAAGTACTCATTCATATCATCACATAGTCTTTGTAGATGTGTTACTAGGAATGGCATTTTTTTATTTTTTAGTGAAGTATACCATGCATACAGAACAGTGCACATATTATAATTAGGTTTTACAAACAATAGTACACACCTAAATAATGCACCCAAATGAAGAAGCAGAACATTGGCAGAAGAGCCACTGTGATCACTAACCCCTAAAGTTAACCTCTATCTGGATGTGAACAGCATAGAAACTAGAAGAAGTGAAACAATGGCCCAGCTACTAAGTGGCAGACATGGGATCTAGACCATCTGACTCTAGAGTTTATACATCAGATAATGCATGCCTAAAACTACAAGATTTTCCAAATTTTGTGGAGGGAAGAATGCTTTCAGTGCAAAAAGGAAGCGTTTTATGGTGTTTGAAGATACAATGATAAATGTCTAGAATATCGAGGCCTGAAAGAGTGGCCATGGACATTGGGGAAGGTAGCAAAGGATGATGTCAGGCTTTCATGATGCTACCCCTGGATAGGCTCATGATAATGGATCTTGAAAGGCTAAGGGTGAAGTCCTAAACTTTTGTACCTCTGCAGTTTCTTCAGAGGCTTCTTTTCTGAGCAGGTATTCCCGCAAAAGGAAACTGCCAAAGACACAGCTTAGTTGGCCAGGCAGTGTAGGTCTTAATTGCCGCTAGGTTTTGTGACTGAACAGACTACCTTTCGCTGTGCTGATCTAATTACTACCAGATTCTGTACTGTATCTCTAGCTTCCAGCCCTCTAAATGTTCCTCTGGTATTGGTATTCCCTTTTCACAGATAAGAAAGCTGATGCCCAGAAAGGTTAAATGCTCTGGCCACATAGCTAGTAAATGTATAGTCCAGGATGCAAAATCAGGTCTGTTTTGACAACAGCCTCTGCCTGCAGCCATTACATGCAGGGGGAACAGAAAAAAAGTATCCAGATTAAACTTTTATCTTTTGGAGGGCAGGCCTCTTGTAGAACAGGCTTCCCCCCTAGGTAAGTGTTCTAGGAACCCACTGGCATCAGTGTACCAGCTAGTGTACCAGCCAGTGCTGTTGTGAGAGTCTGTGTTCAACTTCAGTGAATTTTTGTGTGTGTGCCCATTGCATGATGGATGATCTACAAGTGCACCTGCCAAACACTGTGCTGAGTGCTCAGCAGTTTTTGACAAAAGATAGCATGGACTCCATGCCCCACCCTCCCTATTCACCCAATCTCACCCCTGAGTGACTTTTTTTGTTGTTGTTTCCTGTATGAAAAGGTCCTCAAAGGGAAATGTTTTGCTAATATGGAAGAAGGGAAACAAAAAAACAGCAGAAACACTAAAAGGCATCAAAATCAACAAGTTCAAAACCTGTTTTGGGCCAGGCACGGTGGCTTAAGCTTGTAATCCCAGCACTTTGAAACGCCGAGGCAAGAGAAGGGCTTGAGACCATCTTGGGCAACTTGGTGAGGCCTCGTCGCTATAGTATATATATAAAAAAAATAGCAAGGCATGATAGTGCATGCCTGTAGTTCATGCCACTTAGAAGACTGAGATGGAAGGATCGCCTGAGCCCAGTGGGTCGATGCTGGGGTGACCGTGAGCATGCCACTGCACTCCAGCCTGGGTGACAGGGTGAGACTCCGACTCAAAAACAAACAAAGAAACAAAAAAAACCTATTTCGTGCAGTGTAAAAATCTTCTCAATAGATGTATTGCATCAAACGGAGAGTACTCTGAAGGTGACTGAAATTTAAACATGTAAGAATAAGTACAGAATTTTTTTTTTTTGAGTTGGAGTCTCACTCTGTCGCCCAGACTGGAGTGCAGTGGCCGCTCCTGGCCACCGCAGCCTCGACCTGCTGGGCTCCGGCGATCCTTCCGCCTCAGCCTTCCGAGTAGCCGGAATTACAGGCACACACTACCACGCCTGGCTGATTTTTTGATTTATTGTAGAGATGAGGTCTTGCTGCCCAGGTGGGTCTTGAACCCGCGGGCTCAGGCAATCCACTCACCTCAGCCTCCCAAAGGCACGGGATTACAGGCTGAGCCACCGATCCCGGCTAAATATATTTTTTTAATAAATAAATTCCGGTTTTATGCATACCCCCTCATATATCAAGTTTGCAACACCCTATAGCTTCTCAGAGAGTTGTTTCATTGGAGAATTCTTAAATATGGCCTTCAGAATTTCAGAATGATGTTTTGAATTTCTGCTCTTTTAGGATGATTCAGAAGGGATTTTCAGGACTCCAGAATGATTATTAATCAAATTAGTTACTACTGATAATACTAGAGAAAGACTAAAGTATCCCTTAGGGCCTTGCTTCTCAAAGTATGGTCCATGGACCAGCAAAATAAAATGAAGGATCGCAGGCCCCATCACAGATCTCTAGGTTGATAATTTGAATGTTAACAACATCCTTATGGGCATTGTACACACATTATACTTCCAGAAGCATCACTGTATGCCCAAGAATAGAACTCAGTACATTCTGCTAAAATAGGCTATGTGGGGCTTATATCTTGGTAAAAGACATAAAAAAAATGGGTCAAATCATTTATCTTCTCATTTCAAGAAGAAAGAAAAAGCTGGCACCACTGCCTTGCTGAAGCAATGGGAAGTGGTGAGAAGATTCTAATAGGAGCAACCTCCCTTATTCACTTTGCTCCCTTTACAAGCATGTGCTATCATTAGCATTAATTGGATTTACAGTATTCACACACCTGCTGAGAAAATAGACACCTTAATTTGCTGCAATGTAAGGAAACATCAGCCATTTCAGCAATGCCTTTGTAGATATTATAAATTATGTGCAATGTCAAAAAGATATTTCAACTCCCTAAATATGGGTTACATGGTTTGGCTTCTAATAGCATTCTGACTAGCGACAGCAAAGAGAAGTGGGTTTGCACAGAAACTGTGTCAGTGGGGAGGTTGAGACTGCCACTCTGAAAAAGTTCTTTCTGCTTTCCAAGGCATTTTATCATCAGTGAGCTGACCACTGTGCAATTGTTAGCCTTCTGGAACTTGTTAGTTTTGTGAGATGATAAAGTTGATGCTCTGTAAAATTTCACATTAACAAGAGCACATCACAGAGCTACTCAATCGTTTATTCAACAAGCATTTATTGACCACCTACTTCATAGCAGGCACGCATCTAGGGTTAAAGATAAAATGGTGAACCAGATCCAGTCTCTGCTCTCGTAGGTAAGACAGACATTTAATAAATAATGCTCAATTTACACTTAAAAAATGCAAGTACTGATGTCAAATGCCAGTACACAGAGACACAGGGTGCAGTGAGGATCCATGAGGAAGAATTAAACCAGTTGTGTTGACATGTGGATAGAGTCAGAGAGGGCTTTTCTTATAGAAATGACATTCAAGTTGAGATGAGGTCTGAAAAGATGAATGGGTGTCAACAAAATAAAGTGAGCAAGAGAGGAGAGTGGAAGTGGAGGATAATGTACTATTCCCAACAGAGGAAGTAATATAGAATCTCTTTGGTGGAAAAGAGCTTGAGACATTTTTGAGGACTGAAACAGGTCCAGTAAGACTTGAGGATAAACAGAGAGACAGAACTGCACAGTACAAATGAGATTATGCAGGGCCTTGACAGTGGGGAGGATGGTGATGTTATCTTTAGACAATGGAGAAACTTCATTGGGTTGTTAGTAGACTCAAAGAGATTCAGTATCATTAGTTCCAGTCCTCACAGCTGCAAGGGGCAGAGGAGAGAGGAGATTCAAACTCAAGCCTATTTAATTGCTGAGCCAGCTCACTTAACCACAATATAGTTCTTGTTCATTTTTATGTTGCTATACTTTTTCTGAAATCTCCTCCAGGCCTTAAGCTTCAGACCATCTCTAATTCAAACTGTGCCTTGATTTGTTTTGAAATATGTCTTGGGTATTTTCTGCTATATGACAAATGGGCATTGGGACAGGGTTCTTGGCATGGTACCAGTGGGATGAGTGAGTCCAGCTTTCCATGTCAAATAAGTTGGAAGAATTTAGAAAAGGACAGAACCACAGAATCCCATCTAGAGAAAGACAACACCTGTAGCTAATTTCTACAAGGGGAAGTGATGGCTAATCAATCTGGAATTTTCGAAGGGGTGACAACCAGTGAATGAGTGAGAGAGAGAGAGAGAATACAAGTAATAATAATTACACCTCCATGCATGCAATGCATGTTTGCATTATAAAACACTTTGACATAGCTAATTACTTCTCTCCCTTGACCGCTGTGAACTTTAAATGAGATGACACATTATTACCCCATTTTACAGGTGAGGAAAGAGGCTGAGTGAGGCCACAAGACTTTTCCAAGTTAACATATTAAGCAAGTGATAGGACTCATATCCAAAGCAAGATCTCTCCAAGTCTTGAGGTCTTAACTCTCTTTTTTCTTGCCATTCAGAGACTTCTTATATGCTTATTTTGTGGAATAGACCCTCGTCATTATTGTGGAGAAACTGAAAAGAGAAAGTAACAACCACTCCTCAATGACGCTAGATTTCTTTTCTGCTTCTGTATTGCCTTTCACAACCCCCGAAAGGCACATTAATCTGCGACACCTAATTAGATCCTTAAAAATATCTAAAAATAAAGGAATAGTTAACCACATTTTATAAAAGAGGCTATTGGAGCACTAAGACAGGGATTGGAAAACTTTTTGTGTGAAAGACTGGACAGTGAGTATTTTAGGGTTTGCAGTCTCTGTTCCAACTCCTCAGCTTTGTTGTTAGAAAGCAGACACAGACAATACAAAACAAATGAGAAAGTTTATGTTCCAATAAAACTTTACTCATGGACCCTAAAATTTGAATTTCATATAATTTTCATGTATCATTGTTTTTAATATTTTTTCAACCATTTGAAAATGTACAGTACATTCTTAACTTGCTACTATGCAAAAAAAGATGGCAGTGGGCCAGATTTTTTCATTGGACCACAGTTTACCAACTCCAGTACTAAGAGGTTAAGCTGCCTGCCCAAGGGCACATGCCTAGTAACTGTTATACTATTTGTAAAAAGTTGGGTGTTTATATCATCAGGGGTTAGAGGTTTACCCCATACTCAAATTTTATTTCAAGTGGAACAATGGATTTTGAATTTATTTAACTAGAGTATCAGAGGGTTAATTACACACGCTTTCATCTGGAAAAGCTGCCAAGAGTCCATTGACCCAGGTTCAGAGTTGACATGTTGCCTAATCATAGTATGTTCCTGAGATGCTAGTCTACTTTCATGGATCTCTGGAGTTGAGGCTCTCTGGGAATGAAAGGGGCTTCTCAATTCAGGCTCCAAACAAGAAACAGTTAGCAAAGCTTACTCATGTAGTAGGATGATAAGTTGCTTTGGAATGATGGGATCTATGGAACTGGCAATGTCTTCCTTCCTACTGTGACTCAGGCACAGAATATATGGCAAGGTATCTGGCTGACAACCCTTTGTTTCCTTCTAAGGAGCAACCAACTGGTGGTGTGAGCACTTATAAGTCCTCATGCTGCCTTGGTACAGCCATTTTCCCAGCTTTGTTTTCTTGCCATCCAATATATAAATACAAGAGTCACAGTGCGTCCCATTGCTGAAAATGTATTCTCAGCACTGGAGATAGCATATAACCACAACTTGCCATGTAGAAAAAGAGGTAAAGGTCGTATTTTACAGTTGATGAATTTAAGGCGAGGAGAGAGTGGACACACGGGAAGAATACCAACTCTTTAGTATTCACTGAAGCAGCCCCTTATGTTAAGGTTCATGATTTAGGATAGAGGAAAACACTGTGCATGAGGATGTTAATTAACTGTTACCAGGACACTCAATCTGAAAACAAATGTTGACTTTAGGGTCTTAGTATCCAATTATCTTGCTTGCTGTACAAGAGACACAGTGTCTTTACAGATAAAACAGCCATGCTTTTGTGCACAGGCAAATGTATTGAATATGACATAGAAGGACTGAAAATAATTGTGGAGTAAGCTATGTATTTGTTCCCAAACCAGCAAGGACACATAGGATTTCCCAACTAAAGTTGTAGGTATTAAGTATTCACTCAAATAGGGGAAACTTCTCCATATGTATAGACCATGTAGGTATATTATATATGTAATATATTTTTGTGATATACATAATATATGTTTATATGCTATATACAAGATCTAGAGATAGTGCAGTGCCTGCTTAACTCACAGCAAGCTTGGGAAAAATAGATACGTATATATAATATAAAATATATATCTTGTATATATATGATATAATACATATACATAAACAACATTTTTCCAAGTTTGCTGTGAGCTAAGCAGGGGTGCTTCATTGTCTCTAGTTATAGTTAGATACAGTAAAAAAAAAATCTCAGCCATTTTAGGAATGAACTTTTTAAGTTCAGAATAAGTTTCATTATTGTATATTTGGCTACTGAGACAATTACATTAACTTGTGAGCAGTCCCTATGAGATTTGAAACCCCAGAGGCTGAAAGCACTCTAGACGTGAGTCTACAAGACTATGCCTAAAGCAGTTCTACTATTTAGAGCTTCCTAAACTTCCAAACAGATGACATATACAAGCCAGGTTCAGTGAATACCGAAAGGTGTGATGCTGGTCAATATTAGAGATTATTATTATCATTGCTACATATTAGATATTGCATTAGGTGCTATTTTATGCATGATCTCATTCATTTTTTGGGTTTTTTTTGTTTTTTTTTGTTTTGTTTTTTGTTTTTTGTTTTTGAGTTGGAGTCTCACTCTGTCGCCCAGACTGGAGTGCAGTGGCCGCTCCTGGCCACCGCAGCCTCAACCTGCTGGGCTCCGGCGATTCTTCCGTCTCAGCCTTCCAAATAGCCGGAATTACAGGCATGCACTACCATGCCCGGCTGATTTTTTGACTTATTGTAGAAATGAGGTCTCGCTGCCCAGGCGGGTCTCGAACCCTCGGGCTCAGGCAATCCACTCACCTCAGCCTCCCAAAGGCGTGGGATTACAGGCTGAGCCACCAAACCCGGCCATGATCTCATTTAATGCTCACACTAAGCCCATCAAGAAGGTACTACTATTTCCCCCATGTTGAAGATGAGGAAATTGAGTCATAAGCAGTTTAAGTGACTTGTTTACTGTTACACAGCTTGTAAGTGGTAATGACAGTATTTGCACCCAGACAGTCTGACTGCAGATACCAAGATGTTAACCTCAACACTATGCTGTCTTCTCAGAGGAGAGAATTGAACTCTTTAGGTCTTACATGTAGTGGAGGAATGTAATAAATTTGAAAAAAAAACACAGATTTTTATCTTTGAACAACCAACCAATTATTTTCTAATTTGTGTGAACAGTCTTCGTCTCAATCCAAAAATCTAGTTCTCACAAACATGGATGAAATTAAAATTAAGTAGCTGTTCTTTGTTCATCCTTTCATAGAACAAGTATTTATTGTATATGCTAGGATTGTAAATAGAGATTTTGCTGGAGGAAGCAGCTATGAAATTCTTTCCCATATAGTTGGTTATCAGGTCAAAAGTGTCATGGGGGAGTTGGTATTAAGTTAAAGAACACTGAGGAGTCATTTACATGGAGGTGCTACCTAAAGCTATGGAATGAGATGAAACGGCCACATGCAAGTGTCTAGAGCTGCATTATCCAATAAGATAGTCACTAGCCACATGCAGCTGTTAAATTTAAACTAACTATAATTAAATAAAGTTAAAAATTCAGTTCCTCAGTCACCATAGCCACACTTAGGAATTGACTACCATATTGGACAGTAAAGGTATAAAACATTTCTATGATCACAAAAAGCTCTGTTGGAAAGCACCGATTTAGAGAAAAGGAAAAATGTGGAAGAAAAGAGAAATGTTGACAGACCTTGGTTACCACCTACATTAGGAGTCAGGAAGTGGAAGATGAATCAGTAAAGGAGACAAAAGAGGAGATAAAGTTGCCCGATAATGCAGGGTCGGGAGAGCCAAGGGTGGGGGAATATCAAATAACAAATGTGGTTCTCAATGTCTAATGCTGGTGGGACATCTTTTGGAGTTAAGGGCTAAAACATATCCTCTGGATTTGATAAATAGGTGTATACTTGGTGCCCCCTTGGTGGGCACTGATGATGGAGCTATGTTGTGACTGGCACTGTGCTAGACAGTGGAGGTCCAAAGCCCCAGCTGCTGCTCTCAAGTTCAGTGCGCCATACATCACACAAAAGTCCACTATCGATTTATTTTTTGAGAGTCTGACTTGCAACTGGTTTTAATCCTGTGGATGGCAGCATAGCTGTTTACCTGCCTGCTGCCTCAGGGACCCTTTTAAGGCCTTTGGCCTTGAACATTCCCAAAGCAGTTCCAGGAGTGCTGAAGTGCTCAGAACTCTTGGAGTACTACTCAATTCATGACGATAAGAGTTGGTAATAAGAGTTAAAAAAAAAAAAAAAGATAAAAACCATGTCTGTGACCTTTGTCAAATTCGTAGTTGTTAATGACATCTGAATGGAAGGGAGAGAGGACCAGGCAGCATTATGTTACAGAAGGAAAGCTGGAGACCTTGACACTATGATTACATTGAAGTGGAACCCTGGCTATGTCTTTTATTAGCTGCGTGACCTTGGACAAAGTAGTTAACCATTCTGAGTTTCACAGAGTTTTGTGACAGCTGGGTGAGGAGGACTGATATGAGCAAAGGAGCACCTAGAAGGCGCTCTGTCTTGTGACCTGCAGTTAATTGTCTGAAAATATCATCCTTTGTTTTGGTCAAATCCCCCAACATCCTCCTCTGTCCATGTTGTGGGGTTTGTAGAATCTCAGTTTTCTAAGGTGACTCCAATCTTACAGAATGATGATAACAATAAGGCAGACTTGCATGAGCTGCCTGGTCCTTTTCCCAAGAATCAACACTGGAATTCGTTAAAAGTGTGTGTGTGGGGCGGGGGCATTAATGTAAAGAAACCACGTTTTATTTATTTTTTTATAAAAGTTATTCATATGCTTCATAAAAATTTTAAAAGTACAACAAAGTAGAAGGCAAAATAATTACCATGTAGTGAAGAAACCACGTTTTAAACATTTACAAAGCATTTCTATTTTTGCCTTCTCTTCTGCTCAAGTGTGCACATGCATACACAGATATTCAAACCACATAGTGTACCTTCTGTATATTCAGTTTAGGATAAAGGCAAGGAATTGTTGAAAGAGTAAATAGAGTAAATGTGTTAGGTGAACAATGTAAATAACATTTATCTGGATTAACTGTGCCCTGTTACATGAGCATACCCAAGGTTAACAATGTTACTAAGGGTGATAGAAGATCAGGAACTGGGTAATTCCTTTCATTATAAAAACCATCTCCCCACTTACCCTCATGCTAGTGAGGATCCCAAAAAACAGAATTATTTTTGGAGTGTGGGACCCTTGTAGTACATGCTTTCCCCCACTAGGTAAGTGTTCTAGGAACTCATCAGCATCAGTGTACCAGCTAGCGTTGTGAGAGGCTGCATTAGACTTTAATGAATTGTTTTTGTTTGATTTTTGTTTGCCTACTTCATGATGGGTGATTTACAAGTTCATCTTTCCATACTGTGCTGAGTGTTCAGCTGTTTTTGACCAAAAATGGCAGAAACTCCATGCTCCATCCTTCCTATTTACCGGATCTTGCTTTGAGCGATTTTTTATGTGTTTCATGGGATGATAAAAGTCCTCAAAGGGAAACGTTTTGCCAATGTGGAAGAGATGAAGCAAGAAACGGCAGAAGCACTAAAAAATATCAAAATTGATGAGTTCAAGAACTGCTTTTGAACAGTGGAAAAAGCATCTCAATAGATGTGTTGCATCAAGCGGAGAATATTTTGAAGGTGATTGAAGTTTAAACATGTAAGAACAAGTACACAATATTTTACAAACAAATTTCAGTTTTTTTGGGGGGTTCCCATCATATACCCTAAAAGGGCATGCATAATATCTAGTAGAGTTCCTGGCATATAGTAAGGACTTATCAAAGGTTTTTTTCATTCATGAAATCGCTGTGCTATTCCTTGTTAGGACTACAGAAGAGGGGAAATATAGGATCCTGACCTTTAGTTTTAATAGTAACTACTGTCATTTACCAAAAGCCTATGATGCTTTACTCCTGTTAGCCTCACAACAATCCTGTAGAGCCCCAAGTTACAGATGAGGAACTAAAGTTCAAAGAGGTGACATGATTGCCTAAAGTCACGTAGCTTCTTTGTAGAATTCACTAGGTCTCTGACTCCAGAATCTTTCTTCTTTTCCATGCTGCACTTGAGAAGTAGGCCAGTAGAGAAAATGTAGTGCCAGTATTCGGCCACAGAGCAAGGCAGGCAGGACTGTACTGAACAGGGTTAAAGCTCATCTCATTTTCCTTGGGACACAGGGACTGGGAACAATGAGCTGATCCTTTGCAGTTGCTCCA
>NW_007247448.1:0-940 GCF_000164805.1 Carlito syrichta
CGCTGCTCGGATGTCTTCCTTTGTGAAGTGTCTGTGCATATCTTTTGCCCATTTTATAATGGGGTTGTTTGTTTTTTTCTTTTCAGCACATTTTAGTCCCTTGTAGATCCAGGATATTAAGCCTTTGTCAGACCTGGTGTTGGCAAATACTTTTTCCCAGTCTGTAGGTTGTCTTCCTGCTCTCTTGATAGTTTCTTTGGCTTTGTAGAAGCTTGTCAGTTTAATAAGGTCCCACTTGTCTATCTTATCCCTTATGGCCTGTGGGTTTCAAGTTTTGTTCAGGAATTGGATGCCAGTTCCAATTTCCATGAGGGTATGTCCTTCATTTTCTAAGGTTCTTATGGTTTAAGGTTTTATATTTAGGTCCCTGATCCATTTGGAGTTAATTTTTGTGTATGGGGATAGATAGGGGTCCTGTTTCAATCTTCTGCATGTGGTCAGCCAGTTTTCCCAGCACCACTTACTGAATAGGTTCTCCTCTCCCCAGTGGTAGGTGGTAGAGGCTTTGTCAAAGACGAGTTGCTTGAGAAATTGAGGTCTTGCCTCTGGAATCTCAATTCTATTCCATTGGTCTATATGCCTGTTCCTATACCAATACCAAGCTGTTTTGATGATTGTAGCTTTATAGTAAAGTTTGAAGTCTGGCAATGTGATACTACCTGCTTTGTTTTTTTTGCTGAGGATTGTTCTGGCTATTCTTGGTCGTTAGTGTTTCCATATGAATTCCTGTGTTGTTTTTTCTAGGTCTGAGAAGAATGTTGCTGGTAATTTGATAGGTATTGCATTGAATCTGTAGATTGCCTTAGGTAGATGGACATCTTCACAATGTTGATTCTTCCAATCCATGAGCATGGGATATTTTTCCACTTGTTTGTGTCATCTTTGATTTCTTTGAGCAGAGTTTTGTAGTTTTCATTGTAAAGGTCTTTCACATCTCTGG
>NW_007247448.1:960-1860 GCF_000164805.1 Carlito syrichta
AGGTTTTTGACAGATTCTCTTGGGTTTTCAAGGTATACGATCATGTCATCTGCAAAAAGAGATAATTTGACTTCCTCTTTTCCTATTTGGATACCCATGATTGCCTTCTCTTCTCTGATCGCTCTAGCCAGGACTTCCAATACTATATTGAACAGGAGGGGTGAGAGTGGGCATCCTTGTCTTGTTCCAGTTTTCAGGGGAAATGGTTCCAATTTTTGTCCATTTAGGAGTATGCTGGATGTGGGTTTCTCATAGATGGCTTTTACTACTTTGAGGTATGTTCCCTGTATGCCTAGATGTTCGAGGGTTTTTATCAAGAAGTGGTACTAGATTTTATCAAAATCTTTTTCTGCACCTAATGATATAATCATGTGGTTTTTGTTTTGACATCTGGTGATGTATTTAACTACATTTATTGTTTTACGAATGTTGAACCAGCCTTGTGTCCCAGGGATGAAGCTTAATTGGTCATAACGGATGATTTTTGAGATGTGTTGTTGAATCCGGTTTGCTAGGATCTTGTTGAGAATTTTAGCGTCTATGTTCATCAAAGATATTGGACTGTAGTTCTCTTTTTTTGTTGGATCTTTACCTGGCTTGGGTATCAATGTGATGTTAGCTTCATAAAATGATTTGGGGAGGGTTCCATCTTTCTCAATCGCCTGAAATAGCTTCAGTAGGATTAGAATCAGTTCCTCCTTAAATGTCTTGCAGAAAAGCCATCTGGAAAGCCATCTGGTCTGGGGCTTTTTTTTGTAGGTAGTTTTCTTATTACATTGTCAATTTCCTTGATAGTTATTGGTCTATTTAGGGTCTCAATTTCTTCTTGTTTCAGCCTAGGCAGGTTGTGTGATGACAGAAAGTCCTCCATTTCCTGAGGTTTTCAAGTTTGTTTCCATA
>NW_007247448.1:2682-16508 GCF_000164805.1 Carlito syrichta
TCTGGAGTGTTCTGTAGGTATCAATTAAGTCCATTTGGTCCAGAGTCAAAAGAGGTTCCGAATTTCGTTGCTGATTTTTTGTCCTGATGATCTGTCGAGGGTTGTGAGTGGGGTATTAAAGTCCCCAGTTATGATGGTGTTAGAGTCAATATCTTTCTTTAGTTTTCCTAGGAGTTGCTTTATAAAAGTTGGTGCACCTATGTTAGGTGCATATATGTTTAGGATAGATATTTCTTGTTGATGGAGTGAGCCTTTTATCATTATGTAGTGGCCCTCTTTATCTTTTTTAATTTTTGATAGCTTAAATGGTATTTTGTCTGAAATTAGGATCGCGACTCCTCCTTTCTTTTGTGTTCCATTCACCTGGAAATTTGTTTCCCATCTCTTACTTTGAGTCTGTGCATGTCCTTTCTAGTGAGATGGGTCTCTTGAAGGCAGTATATTGTTACCTGGTGATATTTTATCCATTTTGCCATTCTATGTCTTTTCAGTGATGCATTTAGTCCATTCACATTCATGCTAATTATTGAAATGTGAGAGTTCATTCCTAACATAGAGTTCTTTTAGAGTTGTTCTTCCATCTGGTTTATTGTCTTTCTTTTGTTTTGGGGGTTGGTTCATGTGTATTTTATTCTTTTTCCTGTACTCTTGTGAAAAATGTTGCTCTTTTTTCCCCCTTTCTTCTGTGTTTCGTACTTTCTTAAGTGTTTCATGTAGAGGTGGCTTGGTGGCAGCGTAAGTTCTTAGGGATTGGATATCTGGGAAAGATTTTAATTCTCCCTCGCTGATGAAGCTTAATCTAGCAGGGTAGGTTATTCTTGGTTGAAATTGTTTATCTTTTAGGACTTTGAAGATAGGGCTCCAAGCTCTCCTAGCCTGCAGGGTTTCTGTAGATAAATCTGCTGCTATTCTAATTGGTTTTCCATATAGGTAATCTGACCTTTTTCTCTTCCTGCCTTTAGGATTTTTTCTTTTATGCCTACTTTGTTTAGGCGAATTATTATGTGTCTAGGAGTTGGTTTTCTCATTTGTTGTCTTGCAGGGGTTCTCTGGATCTCTTGTGTTTGAGTTTTTGCATCATTGATTAGATAAGGGAAGTTTTCTTGAATGATCTCATGGAAGGTTTGTTCCAATGTGGTCTCTGTCTCTCTTTCTGCCTCAGGCAGACCAATTACTCTCAGGTTAGGCCTCTTGAGGTAATCGCTCATCTCTTGAAGGTTTTTTCCTGTCTTTTTGAGCTTGTTTTCTGTGTTTTTGAGAGTTTGGGTTATTTCTTTATTTTGGTCCTCAACTCTGAGATTCTTTCTTCTGCTTGGGCAATTCTGCTTTTCATGCTTATCAGTTTATTGTTTATTTCATTCACAGTATTCTTTATTACTGTTATCTCAGATATCAGCTCCTTTCTAGTTAGTTCTTGAGTCTCCCCAACTCTTTTTAATCTCTCCATTAATGTCTTGATGTCTAGGGTTGTATTTTGAGACCATTCATTCTGGGGGGGGGGGCTCTTCGTTGTTTGCATTCCAAAGTTAGTTTTCTCAGTGTCTGCCCTCCCAGGAGTCTGGGAGAGACCCATATTCTTCTTTTGGTTTTTTATCATTTGTGTAGATTTTTCTCTCTCGTCCCTTAGTGGATCAAGTTCCTGAGATCTAATCTCCAGCCTCTCCCCTCTGTTTCTGTTGCAGGCAGTTAGCTTATTGCCTGGGAGATCTGTGACATTAGTCTCTTTTCAGCATAGGGGAGGGGCTTTGTCTCCTGTTAATGACGTCACTGAGGGAACTGTGGTGGAGGCTCTGATAGGTGGGCAGGGTGATGTGATGTAAATATGCCTTGAAGAAGGCGGAGGTGGTGGTTTTACTTTCACTTTTAGGGGTGCTCCTGTGGGTCTCTAGGCAGGACCAGCTGCACAGCTGGGGTGCCCTCCAGTAGGCTGGGGTGAGGAGAGGATCGGGCGTTCCCTTGTCTGGAGCTGCAAGCCTGCAATCGGCACCTTACACCAGCTTGGGGTTCTACCCCCTTACACTGGCTTGGGGTCACGCATGCTGAGTGCCTCAGCCAGGGTGGGCCAAGGGCTTCTGATCTCCAAAGCTCCAGAGGGCAGGTGGTGGCTCTGGGTCCCTCCCAGGGCACTTTATCCAGAAATGGGACTGGTATCTCTAAGGGGCGGGCGCTCAGAGCCTCCCTGCGTGACCGGCAGCTTCACACTGGGTGCTGGTGGCAACGATGTGGCCGGGAATGGAGCTGGGATCCGGGATTTGGAATTCCCCAGCCGGCCAGAATCACATATAGTGGAGCAGCCACAGTCCGGCTGCAATATCTGGCCCTGCAATGTCTGGCCCTGCATGGGACCAAAAGTCCCCAAGCCTCATACTTCCCCAGGCTGGAGGTGGGTGGGGGGGTGCAGGAAGAAAAGTAATAGTCTTTTTGGGAAACTCACGTTCAGAGAATCTCAGGGATCCACCTATGCGGTGCCATCTTCAGGTTGCCCCCCCCCACTACTTTATTCTTAACCACATTTTCTTACTAGTAGAATATGTGTGCCTATTGATTACTGCACCATCTTCTAATTTGGGCATCAGATTGGATTCCGTCACTCTCATTTCCTGCTCCACATTGATTTTCACTGATACTTGTTTCATATCACAGCAATCACCAAAAACCCAGCTTCACAAAGATAATGGCCTCATCGAAAGGAATACAGCATGATCTAATGTTGAAATGTGACCTACCTAAAAGCTAGTAATTCGCACAGGTGTTGAGTGTCACCATATTTCCCTTGAATATATAAAATATTCTGCAATACTCCTGTAAGTTCCTTTTTGAGCCCCAAGGTGCCTCAGTGCAGTTTGGAAACAACAGATTTAAAGCACAGAGTGCCTTTCCTTGTCACCTTGTTAATTCTGTATTACCCAGTTGTTTGTGCTTAGAAAATTCTATTCTAATCAACTAAGCAAGGTTTAAGGTAAATTAGCAAATCTTCCAATATAGGGAAATAGAATGTTTTTTACAACTTTCAGGTAATTCATAGATTTTGATCATTTATGTTGCTGTGCTGATCATACTTCCTTTCTCTTCATCTTTTGAGCTCCCTTTCCTAACTCTACAGTGGCATGAATAATTTAAAGATGATTCCAAAAAAAGCAAAATAATGACCCCTGAAAGTTCGGGCACCTGCTATCTGCAATCTGGGCCTATGAGCATTTAGAACTATGTTACTGCCAGGCTCAGTGGCTCAGCCTGTAATCCCACGCCTTTGGGAGGCTGAGGTGAGTGGATTGCCTGAACCCGTGGGTTCGAGACCCTCCTGGGCAGCAAGACCTCATCTCTATAATAAATCAAAAAATCAGCCAGGCATGGTAGCGCATGCCTGTAATTCCAGCTACTTGGAAAGCTGAGGCGGAAGGATCGCCGGAGCCCAGCAGGTCAAGGCTGCAGTGGCCGGGAGCAGCCACTGCACTCCAGTTTGGGCAACAGAGTGAGACTCCAGGTCAAAAAAAAAAAAAGAACTATGTTACCAGAAAACACCTAAGGAAGGTGAGGAATATACAATAATACAAACCAAGTTTTTAAATGCTTCATCGTTGATGTACAAATGCCAGGTTCCTAATTTCAGTTAATATATCTGAACGGTAAGTAAAAGTAATGACAAGTGGAAAAATATGCCTGTACAGAAATTCCCTCTTGGCATAGCACAAAAGTATCATCAGCTTTAGGCAAAGAAATAAGAACCAGAAATTATTATTTTGTGTGTCTTTCCACTTTAAAAATATATATTCTAGACACTTCTCAAAAGAAGATATACAGGTAGCCAACAGACACATGAAAAAGTGCTCAGCCTTACTCATCATCAGAGAAATGCAAATCAAAACCACAATGAGATACCACCTAACCCCAGTATAAATGGCCATCATTAATAAAACAAACGACAGAAGCTGGCAAGGATGTGGAGAAAAAGGAATGCTTCTACACTGCTGGTGGGAATGCAAACTAGTACAACCCCTTTGGAAGACAGTGGGGTGATTTCTGAACGAACTAGAAATTGACCTTCCACATGACCCAGCAATCCCCCTATTGGGAATATACCTGGAGGAACTCAAGTCATTCTACCAAAAAAATACCTGCACATGCATGTTTGTCGCAGCTCTATTTACAGTAGCAAAAACATGGAACCAACCATGCTGTCCATCAAAGCTGGACTGGATAAAAAAAAGTGTGGTCGGCCGGGCTCAGTGCTCAGCCTGTAATCCCGTGCTTTGGGAGGCTGAGGTGAGTGGATTGCCTGAGCCTGCAGGTTCAAGACCCGCCTGGGCAACTTGGCGAGACCTCATCTCCACAATAAATCAAAAATTAGCCAGGCATGGTAGCTTGCCCCTGTGGTTCCAGCTACTTGGAGGGCTGAGGCGGGAGGATTGCTGGAGCCTAGCAGGTAGAGGCTGCGGTGGCCGGCAGCCGCCACTGCACTCCAGTCTGGGCGACAGAGTGAGACTCCAACTCAAAAAAAAAAACAAGTGTGGTATATATACACAATGGAGTATTATGCAACCACAAAGAAAGACAAACATATGGACTTCATAGCAACTTGGATGGATTTAGAATCGATCATACTCAGTGATCTATCACAGAAACAAAGAACAGAGCACCATATGTTCTCACTCACAAGCGGACCTTGAACAATTATCATAATACTATAAGAAAGGGATTGGCAGTTGTGGGAAACCGCCAGGGGAGGGGATGGAATTGGCAGTTGAGGGAAACTGCCAGGGTAGGGAGGGGCACACCTCATCAACAAGAACATAATGCATAATGAACATTTTTACACCTAGCCCTGAATTGTACTCCACATCTTTATAATAAAAAAATTCAAAGTTAAAAAAAATAAAATAAATATATATATTCTAAATCTTTTGGGTGGGTGTAGAAGCATTCTGCAAGAACTACTATGATGGCCCTCTGTCCCCAAAACAGGTATTCCCATTTGTCCCTCTAACCTAGCTTAGTATTGCAATATAATCATCTCACTCAAAAACGACAAGTCATGAAGTCCTCTTTTATTTCTAAATAAAATTTAATTTCTCCTCACCAAGAAAAATGGTTTTGGAACCTTGCAAAGTTTCACTTACGTTACTTCCTTATTGTTGACTGTTTGTCAGTGAGAATCAAGAAGGACTTCAGGCCCATAGTGTTGTTGCTCTTTCTGCCAACTCTACCTCCTTATGCATCACTGTGCAGCCTTTTCTGCTACAGTACATGCATAATTTGCCTGGTGGGCTGTAATGCCATCACATTCAGAGTGAAGGCTGTTTTAAGCCTTACCCCAGCAAAATTGGAACTGAGCTAGATTAAAAACAACTGGGAGGTTAGGGTGGCGATAGGGAGGAAGATGGTGACAGAAAGGAAGCCTGTGAAACTCAGACTGGAGGTTAAAAAAAACAGATGGAGGTCAGGACACCCTCATCTGGAGTGGGGGGCAGGAATTCAAGGATCTCCTTGGTCTCTTAGCACCAAAAAAGCTGTTTCCACTTCCTAAAACACATCCTACATTTCCTGACTAATTAACTCTCCAGACTGGTCCTATGAGATTGTCATTATCATAAACCTCATTTTATGGGTGAGGAAATAGGCTCTGCAGAGCAAGGACCATGATGGGCCAATGTGGTGTAAACTGGTCACTGATAGACTGTCTGTTGAGGGTTGTTCTCACATTACTGCACCAATATTTAGAAACTTGAAATAAGATTGGTAGGAACCTAAGAGTCGGGGCTTAAGCCCTTGCCTTCAGGCAAGTATATTTCTTAATTATAACACCCCTGTTCTTGCAGTTTTCCTAGAAAGCACCCAATCCATACTCACTCACCCTCTACCACCCCGTTCCAGGACTTCCTCTCCTATTGTCAATTGGATCTCCTGTCTCTCTTATTTTAAACTCACTTTTTTTCTTGCTATCATCCATATGGGATTAAATGTCTGGCCAAAATGTTTCTTGCTAGAGCACTCTGTGAACTAAATGAACATTTAAAATAGCACCCAGTCAAGTCTCATGTGTGGTTTTTCAAAATAAAAATAAAATAATAAAGTAAGGCCTGGCGCGGTGGCTCAAGCCTGTAATCCCAGCACTTTGTGAGGCCAAGGTGAGAGGATTGCCTGAGCACACAAGTTCAAGACCAGCCACGGCAACTTGGCAAGACCTCGTTTCTACAACAAATCAAAAAATTAGCTGGGTGTGATACCACATACCTGTAGTTCAGGCTACTCGGAAGGCTGAGGTGGAAGAATTGCCTGAGCCCAGCAGATCGACGCTGGGGTGGCCGTGAGCATGCCACTGCACTCCAGCCTGGGTGACGAAGTGAGATTCCAACTCAAAAAATAAAATAAAATGCCACTCAGCACAATGGCCAACACACAGCAGGTGCTTAATAAGCATGTATTGAACGATAAATGGACAGATACTAAAAATAAACCTTTCTTATTATTAATGACTCTGGTGAAAAATAAATTGTTACCAATAAAAACCACAAAACATTTTAAAACTTGCACTATAACTGTTTAAGTTGCATTTTTGCCACTATTGGCAGATCTAGATATAATGAGATCTAGCTATAAGGCATAATAGGCAAATCACATATGGCATAATGACTGGTACATTGCACCCATTCAAATCTGGTGAATGAATTTAAATTATGTTGAGTTTTTTAATCACAGTGAAACTTAAAATGCACCCAATTCTTAGCACTCACACAGATGAGACTGTTCCAGACAGTATTTTATAACTTCGTCAATATTATTGACTGAGTCATTTTTAGAATTTCATGGCTACTTAAATTATACCTTTAATATAAATTTGTCTTTGTGTAAATGTGAGTCTAAACATATCACTGCAAAAGAAAGCATTTTTCTGAAGTTCCTCATCTCGAAGTTCCTCATCTCAACTGTTAAATGCATTTTTTAACTCTTTTCTCATTTTCAGCAGAGAAGAAAAATGTCTTGTCCAGTTTACATAAAATGGGCATTTTAGGATTTGTGGTTAAATGGAGAAAAAAACGGAGTTATGCCACCACCTTGTGGACCATTAGGGTATTACTGCTTCAGAGTTATAGCATATTTTAACAATGAGAAGATAAAGGCTATTGAACATTGGTTTCGTGCTTTTCCGGTCCCCTCCAGCTCTTTTGCCCGTAATTCCAAATCTTAAAATTTTACCCATTCCTCAAAACACAGTTTAAATGTCTCCATCATAGAAACTTCTCCAATTGCAAATAAAAATGACAAGAAAACTTGCAAGTCAGCTGTTAAAGTGCTGGTATCTTGAAATTGGCTGTGGTGGGTGCGTTTACACATTGGCAGTCAGAAAAAAACTGCAAATCAAAACACTTCTTACAATGTGCTTATCAACTTTAACTTCTCCACATTTCAATGTCTCCATATGTAATGTGTAGTGGGAAGAGGTGGTGCTAGTGCCTACCTCACAAGACTGTTATCGGGATAAGATCACCCTCATGAAAGGTGCTGTATAATGTCTAACACATAGCATGTGCTCATCACATATTGTAATAATTATTTCCCATTATCCTAACACAGTGCCTCAGATCCTCAATAAATACTCAATTGTTAAAATGACAAATAAAACCAAGAATTTCAATAGGAAATTTTAAGACATGCTAACACTGATGGCAGTTCCGGGTTAACAACAGGCCAAACCATTATGGGGACAGAAGCTGTTTACTTACAAATAATGCAGATATTTTCCTTTGCTCTGTCCCCCCCCCCATTTTATTCCTACTCTAAATCTCTCTCTCTCTCTCTCTCTCTCTCTCTCTCTTCCCTCCCCCCATATGTGTCTCTCTTTCTCTGTCTCCTGCATTTCTCTCCCATTCTGATTCACTCTAAATGACTCTAAAGTGCCTTTCTCTCTCTCCTCTTTTTTACCACTTTATTTCATAATGCAAAATAAATAATGTATGCCTCACTTTGTTTCAGAAAAGGTTTGTGGTGAATAATAGATAACTTGGTTTCATGTTTAGTGAATAAGCATTTTATATTTCTCCAAAGGGAGAAAATGAAGTCACTTTTTACCACTTCTTTCATTGATCCCACACTCCTGTTTGATCAGCCCTTGGCAGAAAATGGGTTCTTTGGGGAAAGACAAAATTAAGTTTCTAAGTACAAAGCTGAAAACAGAATTTCCATAAATTCCAGATACTTTCCAAAAAGGGAATCAAGAAACGTCCTTGTCCTTTGAGGTTGAGGTGGGCCACATTTCCAAATGTATCATCTCTTCCTGCTTCTCTGATATGGACTAGAATGAATTGAATTCTATCTTAAATAACTTACTACCAAAAGTCTTTCACACACTCTCCTCCGTGGACTTCTCTCCTTTGATCCCTCTCACCTCTCTTCACCCACCTCACCCCAGTCCTAACAGGGTTTTTCTTTAGATACAAGGTTGCTTCCAACAGCTAACGACGTTTAAGGATTTGCCAGGAGCTTCATTCACTTGCTAAAAAACAAAACTGAAAATTAAAACAACTAAGTTGCAAAAAAACAGGCTTGGAATATGATTTATTCCAGATGGTTTGGAATACAATTCTAATTGTTCAATTGTAAATCTATTCATCAAAAATAAAGTTTTTCTTACTTATCTATTACTAGTGAGCACAGAGATCTTTTTTAATGGAGGAAAATTAAAAGTATTGACTTTTCTATAAGATGATCATTTGTCCTAGAATATGCAAAAACTGTCTATGATCATTTCTCTTTAAAAACAGACATAGGCTAAAATAAATCGCATGTCTACAAGACACTGGTTAAGTGAAAGGCATTTTGTTTAGTGGAGTATTCACTCAGTGTTCATCTACACAGTGCCCTTATCCAAGAACACATGGATGATGCAGTGCATGACAGTAAGGGGCTTCATCCAAGAAGTGGAAACAAGGTAGGTGAGTCAGAAATTACAATTCTAACTAACCTACAGGCACATATACGATGAGGCAATATACTGTATTTGATTTACTCCCTGGTCTTTTCCAATGGACACTGTCAAACACACTGATTCTTTTTCCTACCAGCTGTCACCACCAAGTTGGCGATACTTTGTACTTTCCCTATGTATTTGAAAGCCGAATCTAGAGCAGATGGCTGGACTCAGTGCCAGAGCAAAGGTAAAATTGGCTGTCTCATCTGAACGGGTACTGCCAGTTTTAATTCAGAGAAAAGCCCAGCAACAAATGCCTACAAAATCTACGGTCTGGAAAACACAATCTGAACTTGTTTAATCGACCAACTAAAAACAAAAAATGCTCTTTGGGGGAAAAATCTTATCTAATTTGCTAAGAGATGATGAAAGACTCACATTTCATCTTCAGTTAGAAGTGGTTTCCTGTGTCTTCAACCTCATAATTTTCAGGCTCTGTAAAAAGCAAACTATATTTCAATGTTCTTCTAAGCCAAGCTCATAGGTGATTTCCAAAACACAAAATTTAATCTTCCAGAGCTGAAACTTTACTAAAGCAAATATATTTGAAAATATTTGAATTTTTTTTAAAAACCACAAATTAAAATTACAACTGAACAGCCAAATGAAAAATGAGACCTCCTGACTGAGGGATTAAAGCTAGAGCCAGGATTAGAGGAGAAGGGAATTCAGAGCTACATGTTATTACCAACCATTCATTTAACCACATCATATAATTATCATGTATAACTGGAAGTGGAAGAGTTAGGATTAGAACAACACTAAAAAATCCCTCCTACTATTGCAAAGAAAGCTCAATTTCCCATAAAAATAACCTCCGGCCTTCCATTTTGAAGCTAAAATGTTCTGGAATCCAAAGGGCTACCCATTTTGCCCTCTCCTGAGTGGCACAGGCATAAAGCAGTTTGTTGCCTCCATTTACTTATTTTCAAAAGGTCAAAAAGGTAAGGAGAACAGAACTAAAAATCACTTCTATGACCATTCATAAAGTGGTGCTTTTCTACCAAGAGAGACAGAATCATATATGCAATAGATTTCTATTATTCAGCCCCCTTACTCAGGTTACACACAATTATGGTAATAACAGCTGAATGTCACAAGGTGGGAGCCTCAGTAGCCTAACAGACTGTTCTCAGTAGTCAGGTTCCAAGATTAGGATATTCAGCAGTAATCAAGGTTTCCTTTGAGGCAGACGAATTAACATGATTGTACTTTCAGTGCTCAACATCACAGTCCTTAGGAAAAACATCTCTCAGGTTACATAATGCCCTTTATTACATAAGTCACTGTACTTTCAAATAAAATTTTTAAATTGTGTATTTTTTTATTTTGTTATTAATAATCCTTTACTTCCTCCACAGCTGCCAGAAGAAAAGCAGTCTCTGAATATAGCTAAGGCTTAGCAACACAAAAGGTGAGAAACTTTATCTTCAAAAAGATATTTCCAACCTGGATCTGAATCCTCCTCTACCACTCATGCATGTGAGATACATTTTTAAAATCACTTATTTTATCTGAACTTCATTTCTCAGATTCTGAGCAATAGAGGTGATAATACTTCTGACTTCATGAAACTGTTGTGAAGATCAAATTTTAAATATATGTAGTGTTTCATATAGTATCTAGAAATACACCATCCAATACAGGAGCCACAAGCTATATGTGGCTATTCAAATTAAATTTAAATTAATTAAAAATAAAATTTTAAATTCAGCTCTTCAATCATATTAGCCATATTTTAAGTATTCAGTAGAAACATATGACTTGTGGTTACTATATCTGACAGCACAGAGAACATTTTTATCGTCACAGAAATTTTTGGACATCACTGGAGAATGAGGTAACATGCTCAATAAACGTTAATTTGATACGTCTGGCATTTTTTTAATTTTTTTTTACTTTTATATTTTTGAGTTGGAGTCTCACTCTGTCACCCAGACTGGAGTGTAGTGGCATGCTCCTGGTCACCGCAGCCTTGACCTGCTGAGTTCCAGCGATCCTTCCACCTCAGCCTTCAAAGTAGCAGGAACTATAGGAGAGCGCTACCATGCCCAACTAATTTTTGATTTATTGTAGAGATGGAGTCTCATCTAGTTGCCCGGGTGGATCTCGAACTCACGGGCTCAGGCAATCCACTCACCTTGGCCTCCCAAAGTGCTGGGATTACAGGCTGAGCCACCAAGCCCAGCCTGTCTGGCATTTTTTCCCCCTCACCAATTCTCCTAAATTCTCAGGGTGCCCCAAGTACCTACTTGTTAGGAAACAAAGCAATATGATAAAACATACCTGTGTTTACCTTTTTTTTCCCCCACTCTCATGAATACTAGAGCTCTAAAAGAACATTACATGGAGATAGCAATGCTTACTACAAATGGAAGAAGTTCTAATGATGGATATTTCAGACCTTGTAGTCAGACATTGAAGAAGGTCTTTTGAACTTTGAGTGTGGGGAGAAAAAAATAGAGTCTCCACAGTATTTCTCATCTCATACATAAAGATCCACTGATTCACAGCAATGACATTGACTTTAACATATTAACACTTAACTGAGATAATTAAAAAGAAAGGGGCTTTTTTTGCTGTAGAATTCTTCTCATGCCAAAATGCTCCTGGTTGCAATATATAAAAAGAAGTATAAATCATCAACATTTTTTCCTGAGATACTTTAACCAAATAAGTCTTGGACACCTGCATAAAAGTCTTTGCAACTGGTTGTTTTGGGGGGAGGGGTTCATTTCCTTTTTCCTTCCAAATGCCAGAACTGGAGTGGGAAGGTACAAGAGTGAAAATGCTGCTAGGGGTCTAGAAAACTGCAGGAATGTTGAATTATAAGAAGATGAAAGTTAATATGGTCCCTAAGAAGGATTCTAGTCTCAGATAACATTTGGGGATATCCAGTGAAATTATCCTGGATAATCTGGACTTACAGATCTAGGCTTAGATGATTTGGGTAGATGTCTCTGAAACAGGATACTTGTGGTATTAAACTTCAAAGGATACACAACTCTGCTTTCAAAACTACAAGTACAAGAGGTTGGCAGTGTGCCTTGTTATAGATGAGAAGGAAGATCTAGTACTTAGAAATAATTGTTTATAGGTTATATCCTTCTAGGTAGTAGAAATGAAATGAAAATGAAAATCTGTGTGGCCAGGCACGGTGGCTCAGTCTGTAATCCCAGCACTTTGGGAGGCCAAGGCAAGAGGATTGCCTGAGCCTGGAAGTTCAGTACCAGCCTGGGCAACTTGGTGAGAACTCATCTCTACAATAAATCAAAAATAAGCCAGGTGTGGTAGCGTGAGCCTGTAGTTCCAGTTACCTGGAAGGCTGAGGTGAAAGGATCCCCTAAACCCAGTCTGGGTGACAGAACTAAAAAAAAAAAGAAAAAGAAAAGAAAAGAAAATGTGTGACCATAATTGCAGGCTATGCTTTTTCAAGGTCAAATTGCAAACAGAGCAAGTCTGCTCCCATACCCTTTGTAATAGTATTTGAATACTCATGATAATAAATTTGTTCATATGTTTTTCGTGAGTGAAATTAATTCCTTGGTGGTGACAATTCAGGTAAAATGAATACATAATTTTCTTCTTTTACCTCCTCACCTATTATCAAACAATCCACATTTGATTGCATAACATTATGGGACAATCTATGATCATCAATCCTGGATATTTACAGCCAAAGTACTTACACTAACAATATTTTGATTGTGATTTTATCGTCATGTTTTTTTGTTATTATATCAAAAAAGGAAATTATGCATTTCAGTAAACCATAATTCAATGATAAAAGCACAGGACAAGATGTAAAAGTTTTTTTATTCTGCTGAAAACATATTTACTAACCATCTAAACACAAAAACATAAACTACTGTCTTTTGGAAAGAATAAATAACACAGGATTATAATTTTGTGAGATATAATTCTCAAGTGCTTTTCAATTGCCACAATTTTTTCTATTGAAAATGCCCCATAGGCCATACACTTTGACATAAAATTTCAGCTCCTAAAACGATTTTCTGTCTAATTTACTTTATACTTTGCTGTTTTAAAAAACAAAACACAGCACAAATTATGTACTATATAAGTATCAGCTATTATTATTGTATTAGTATCCTTTCCACTAGATAGAAATTTCATACTTTTACTGTTGCTTGATGCTATAAATTTCTATTCATATTATTTTGGGGAGGTATTCTTTAGTGAAAACACATCAGATAGGCAAAATGGTTTTTTTAAAAAAAAAGCCTGCCCAACCTTTTAAATGTACAAAAATTCATAAACATCATGTAACTTCTGTGCAGAACATGGTAGCTAATTATTCAGCCCACACTTTTGAATAATAATACCAATACAATAATGTAATCATAAATATTTATCTTTACTGATCAAAATTCCCTAACTAAAGTAAGAGAAACCATTCTGACTTAATCTAAACCCAAAGGAAAATGTATTGTAAGAACACAGTTAAAGCAGGAGTCATCACACTTCCAGACTTCAAATTTTACTACAAGGCTACAATAATCAAAACAGTCTGGTATTGGTACAAGAACAGGTATATAGACCAGCGGAATAGGATAGAGATTCCGGAAGCAAATCCTCAATTTTTCAACCAACTCATCTTTGACAAAGCCTTCCACAACAACCACTGGGGAGAGGAGAACCATTCAGTAAATGGTGCTGGGAAAACTGGCTAATCACATTCAGAAGATTGAAACAGGACACCTACCTATTACCATACACAAAAATTAACTCTAAATGGATCAAAGATCTAAATGTAAAACTTCAAACTATAAGAATCTTAGAAAATGCAGGAGACACCCTTATGGAAATTGAAACTGGCAACCAATTCCTATTTAGAACC